>NC_143178.1:13643863-13946893 GCF_047325235.1 Durio zibethinus
TTTTAGTAGTGTTATCGATTTGTACCATTGTAGCCAAGGTGGCCAAGACATCTGCGATCTAATTTTTTTCACAAGGCAAGTTTTTAAATTGGATTGCCTTGAATTGTTCACATAGCTCTAAGATGTATTTGTGATAAGGAATGAGTTTTGAATTCTTTGTCTCCCATTCACCTTTTAGTTGATAAATAACTAAGGTTGAATCCCCAAACATCCTTAGTGCTTTAATTTTTCTATCTAAAGCCGCATGTAATCCAAAAACACAAGCCTCATATTCAGCCACATTGTTGGTGCAATTGAAGTTTATTCATGCCATCATAAGGTAAAAATATTTTGTTGGAGATATTAAAACTATTCCAATCCCATGTCCCATGGCATTAATAGCCCCATCAAAATACATTCTCTATATTTTTTCATCATCATTATCTTTTTTTAACCCTGTGATGGTCATTAATTTTTTATCTGGGATATCAAGTTTCATAGGTTCATAATCATCAGCAGCTTTTCTACAAGAAATTCAATAATGACATTTCCTTTTATTGCCTTTTGGCTCATATAAATTATGTCATATTCCAAAAGTATCACTTGCCATCTTGCAATTCTTTCTAATAATGATGGTTTCTCAAAAATGTATTTGATTGGGTTAAGTTTAGCTATAAGCCAAGTCATGTAATAAAGCATATATTGTTTGAGCCTCTTAGCTATCTAAGCAAAAGCACAATATATTTTCTCTAATGATGAATACTTAAACTCATACTTTGTGAACTTCTTGTTTAAGTAGTAAATAGCTTTATCTTTCGTGCCATATTCATTTTGTTAACCCAGTACACATCTCATCAATTTCTCATGCACCACTATATATAGAATTAATGGTCTTCCCAAAACAAAATGGTGCTAATATTAAAGGATTTGATAGGTATTGCTTAACCTTATCAAAGGCTTCTTGACATTCCTCATTCCAAATGTTGGGATTATTCTTCCAGAGGAGTTTAAGGATGTGATCACATTTAAAAGTGAGTTGAAAAATGAATCGAGAGATATAATTCAATCTACCTAAGAAACCTCGAACCTCTTTTTGTATGTTTGGTGGGGATATGTTCTAAATGGCTCGAATTTTATCCAGGTCAACTTATATCCCTTTTTCACTTACTATAAATCCCAACAATTTTTTTGACCTAGCTTCGAACGTACATTTGGATGGATTCAACTTGAGCTGAAACTTCTTTAACCTTTCAAACAAATTTTTGAGATTAGCAACATAATCTTCTCCTTTCTGAGATTTTGTAATCATGTCATCCATATACACCTCAATCTCCTTATGCATCATATCATGGAAAAGTGCCACCATAGCCTTTTGATAGATTGCCTTAGCATTTTTCAATCGAAATGGCATGACCTTGTAGCAAAAAGTTCCTCATATAGTCACGAAAGTGGTCATTTTTATATAATCTTGGGCCATTTTTATTTGACTATAGCTAGAGAATTCATCTATAAAAGAGAACATCGAATATCATATTGCATTATCTACTAATGTATCTGTGTGAGGTAAAGGAAATTTATCTTTTGGACTAGCTCTATTCAGATCTCAATAGTCTACATACATTCATACTTTTTCATCCTTCTTGGGGATATGTACTATATTAGCTGCTCATTTAGGATACTTGATCACTTGTAAAAAGTTAGCATCAAATTGTTTCTTTACCTCTTTTTTAATTTTTAGCAATATTTTTGGTTTCATTTTCCTTAACTTTTGTTACATCAACTTGCATTCTGGCTTTAGAGGTAACCTATGTTTCACTATTTCAGTGTTAAGCCTAGACATATCTTGGTAGAACCAGGCAAATACATTTACAAATTCCCAAAGCAAATATTTTAATCATTGTCAATCAACTGTCGGGAGTTAAGTACCAACCTTAACTTTTTTTTTTGTTCTCGACATCACCTAGATTAATCATTTCAATAACTTCTTGATGAGGCTTGATGGATTTATTTTCCTGCTCAATTAGTCTTATTAAATCTAGTGGTAAAGTGTATTCTTTAAAGTTATCTTTAGTGTCAAGTTCATCATTATTAATTGAATTTTTGAAGTTAAACCCCTGATTATTGTCATGATTACCTTCATGTTTATTTGGGGACCTGAAAATTAATGAAGTAAGAAATATTGGCGAAATGCTTTGATGGGAGAATAAATGAAATAGAAAAAATGGATAAAATGTATGCACTTATCTCTTATTGAAATAACAAAAAATAAAAGGTCCAAATGTAAGAGATTATCCTATTGCTTTTGGGCATAAGCAATTGGGATTTGTAATTATATTGAAAAAATATCAGAAACAGCAATCATTTAGATGACCCTCAAATTCTTTAGTTCATAGTTGGGTGGGCATGGGTAAACCAAAGCTTTATTATTTTGGCTTTCGTTGCCCACTATATGAATGGATAACTTGGTGAAAGTTTCTTTACATTTTAATTCTTCTCTTGTATCATCTTCAGCTCTTGGGTGTATGTATCCTCTAGGAATAAAAGTTTCATTTAAATGGGGAACAACTATTGACCCATTCTTTGTCCTCTTACTATTATTTCGCAGTTCTTCCATCTTATAAGCCAATCATAATCTGTCACTATTGTCTTCAATTTTAGAAGGTTTTTTTGTCCCTTATAGGCTTTTACCCAAGCCAAACTCAATACCCTAACCCTTTTAATCATTTGATTGATTACAATCTGACTAAATTTGAGCCCTTCACCTACTACATTGATAGGTTTAAATGATTGATAAAAGCATTCTAATGACTCTTCTGTCACTTCTAGATATAGGGCATTTATAGGTTGAGTCACCAATAAGTTTTCTTCCTCAACCACAATTACCAATTATCCTTCCATATTAAATTTGATCTTTTAATGCAATGACGAAGGGATAACACTCACTTTTTGAATCTATGGTCTTTTTAATAAGCAATTATATGATAGAAAGATATCCATTACTTGAAATTTTATGTTAAAAACATATGGCCCAATCTATATGAGCAACTCAATATCTCTCAAGACTTCTCATCTGGTCCTATCGAATGCTCAAACCACTATATGATTGTTTTAGATGTAAGACCTATCAAAGGGTAATCTAGCTAGGGTAAACATGGGTATAACATTTATAGTTGATCTATTATTTATAAAGACTTTATCTATTATATGGTTTTTGCACTTAATAGTGATGTGCAAATCCTTAGTACCTCTTTTATCTTTAGGTAAAATCTCATCATCATTGAAAGAGATATGATATGGCACCACTAGGTTTCTTGCAAAATGATTCACATATTCGACAGACACGTTGTAGGCCATATAAGCCTGATTCAATACCTTTAGTAGGTATTACAATGTGGTTTTGAGTTTAAAAAAAGTGATAGCAGAGATATTCTTGCTGGCATCTTATTCAATTATTCCATCATAGAGTATTCACTATGCTTTACTAGCTTTAAAAACTCACAAGCCTCCTTTTTTGGCATAAACTTTGAGGTATCTTTTTTTGAAATCTCTTCTGGTTCAGTTTGTTTTTTCGTCCCCTCTCTTATTTTCTTTAAGATTTCTAGAGTATAACACCTACTTCTAGTTATGCCTCTTACACCTATTATATTGGTAGTTTTAGATTTTGGCATAACTTTTTCTTGCCCTTGGGTCATCACCTCACAATTATATCACCATGGTATTATTTTCTCATCCTTGTAGATAATGGGCACAAGATTTTGAATGCTACTAGTTTGGGACCAAACTTATTCCTAGCTGATTTTAACTTTTTATTGTAGCAGATGGTGATAGGTTTTGGCACTCATCTATCTATCATGGCCACTTTAATATTTTTCAGGGCCCTTAACTCATCATATAACTCTATTTGATAAGAATCCATTAACTCTTGTACCTTTTCATAAAACTGTTATCATTTTTTAATAGAATGTCTCGGATCTCCATTATGATATTTGCATCTTTAGTTTGGGACACATCTTTCACAGTAGGTGTATAAGGCTATTGGTTGTATCAATTTGGCTTTATATAGAGCGTTATATGGCTACCAAAATGGTATGGTGATCTCTTTTACTTTTATTTTTATATACCTTCTATCTTTATTCAAGGAATTGACTATGTGATTAGGTAGTGGACTCCCACTGACATTGGGTGTTGAATTTTTATTAGTGTCAAAACTTATAAGCCTTTTTTTAATTAGACTTTACACTCTATGCGTTAAGGAATTACAGTTGTAGGTCTCTCTTAGGTTCATGGTTCTCAACACTACTTATTGAGTTAATTGAAAAAATAAAAAATCTTGGTAAAGATGGATAAAAAGTTCATGTAGTCGGTTGAAAAGTAGAAGCATGACTTGTAGTTTGGTAATATGTGGGATAGGTTGGTCGAGAATAGCTTTTGAATTACTGCCCTTCAAGATTCATAGCTTGAGCCTCACTTTTCTTCTTCTTAGGTGCTTTTTTAAAAGACTCTTCTTTTTCAAGTTTGCCATTTTTATGGCATTTTAGATGATCTCTCTCAAAATCACCATATCAGCTAAATTCTTAGTCGTGTTTCCTATTTTTCTTTCATAGTATGGTGATTTTAGAGTGCTTACACTAGCATTATAGTTTTTTTTTTTCGTTAGAAGAGGTTGTACCTGAGTAGCAATATCTCACCATCTCTAGGTATATTGTTTGAAGGATTCAGATGCTTTTTTTTTCATTCATTACAGGAAAAGGTAATTAGAAGTCATATCAATGATGTAGTGATATTAATTGATGAAAGAACGGGTTAGATCCTTCCATGGTTTTATGCGGTTGTCCAACTAAACACACCGTCTTACAGTAGATCTGATTAGACTATTTTAAAAAACATGCATGAGCAACTTTTCATTGCTAGCATGTGTCATCATCTTGCAAAAATACATTGTGACATACATAATAAGGCATTTTGTACTATCATATTTTTTAAATTTTGGTACTTTAAACTTAGGTGAGATTACCACATATGGTACTAAACAAAGCCCTACAACATTCATAGATCGATAGAAATCGATGCCTTTAACAGATTGTAGTCTTTCTTCAATCATACTCATAGCTTGATCGATCTTACGGTCCTTTGAGACGTAACCATTTGCAACTTCTCTTTCTCTTTTGTCTCATCTAGATTAGGAACTTGGATGGGCTCTGTCACCTTCTCAGCGAAGACTGGATTATTATAACTTTAAGCATTCTCTTAATTGGGTGCATAGGGTATCCCTAAATAATTATAGTTTAAGAATGTAGTCTGTTGTGGCCAAAAGCTTGAAGAGGTTTGAGTCTAGTGTGGGTCAAAACCTAGAGGATACTATGACTCAGTATCTTTATATGAGGTTTCTTACTTTACTGTGTTTCCTCTATTTACCTTTTTCAAAGCTTTCAAAATCTTGCTTAATTTTCTTTCAAGTGCTTTTTTTATCATTTTGAGATAATTTGCATTGTCATGTTCTATTTTCTTAGCTTTAGCCCGAGTGTTATACAAATGTATAGCTATTCTTATACCTTAGTACCATAATTTAAAATCAGTGACCATGTCATGATAATGAATGAATGTAATACAATGCATGAAAAAAGGAAAAAGAAAAAAATATTTGCTCTTTTAAAAATTTCAACAAAAGGGAACTTTCATTTATTCTATAGGAGTCTATTTTACATTAAATCTAAAACTTTTCTTCTATAAAAATATCTAACTTGCTCATACTAGTCTTTGGCTTCTTTAATGAAGTTTAACAGTCATTGTCTATACTCTTCTACTAGCATAACCAAGGTTCTCAATATCTTGACCTACAGTGCCATTTCTCGCGCTTTGACTACTACTTTGTCAATTTGGGCTGTAAGATGCTTTATGTACCTTTGTCTTCCCAAACTTTCTCTTTTGTTGAACCATACCTGATAGGACAATTCTTTGTTCTTTTTTATGAGCTTTCTGATGTAGTCTCTTTGTTCATTCAACTTCTACTTTAGGGTCTGAATGTACTCTCTGAGCATTTCATTTTCATATTGAACTTTAACATAATCATCTTTCATTTAGAAGCATTTTTTCTTTAGATTTTCATTCTCATAAGCCAGATTTGTGTTGTTTATTTCCTTAGCTCGTACCTGTATATGCAATCTCTTGTGTTCTTGTTGCAACTCCATCAATTCTTTAAAAGTATCATCCCGTTCTCTGGCAACCTTTTGAGTTTTGTTGGACTCTATTTTTATTTTGTCTTTCCATTATTTTTTTCTTTCTGAAGCCTTAGAATCTCTTGTTTTAGTTTCTCTTTCTCCATTTCTGATTCTGACTCTAAAGGCATATTATCTGACTCCTAGTTCACTAACTGGCAATGGTCTTTAAACATAAACTCTTGGCTCTTTTTGGTTTTCCAAATAAGATATCCTTGAGTATTTTATTAGTAAAAGACCCAAGGCTCACTCTCTTGGGTTTTTTCCAAGCCTTGATTATGTTGTCGATCTTCTGAAAAGTTTTAGGCTCCCTATATAAACAGTTAAACTGGCTAAGCTTGTATGTCATGGGAATAAACTATTTAACCTCATGCTATTTCCTTACCATCAATGGTGCACAACCTGTTGACCCTTATAAACCTAGGAGTGGAACCCCTATCTCATCTTTACACTAATACAACATAGGTTCTCAGTTCATCAATGGAGCTAACCACTTCACTTGACCAGCCGTGAGCTTTTGCAATGGATATTTTCACTCTTTTTGAGTCTTTGCTTTTAGCTAAATACTCTAATAGAACTCCTTAATTGGGATTCGAATGTGAAAATAAAGCTTGGAAAATGGTTTCTTCTTACATTTAAAATGGCTTTTCATCCATAGATATAGTAGCAGTATACAACCCATAAAGTGTGTTTTGTCATTTTGCCTACAAAAGTTCAAAAATCTTATAGTTTCTGCCAAAATAGCTAGTGAGGGATTACACCCCTTTTCAATTTGTTCAAACAAATCAACCACTTTTATCTCAATGTGGCTTAAGACCTTGGGAAGAATGACCAACCCATATATGGCTGGAGCCAACACACTCATTCTTTTATCATCATCTGGATGTTTGACAATAACATTCTGAAAAACTTTCTTTGAAATACCTTTATGATCTCTTTTCTCTAAGATATATGAATCTACAAGCTCTTTTCCTACTCATAAAATATGAACTAGCTTCCTGCGATTCCCTGATTTGTGCTTTTTCACATACACTCTATCTAGAGACCAAAGATGCTTATTAAAGTCAAATACTCCTCTATTGTTGGCATCAGATCAACCTCATTAAAATGAAACAACAATAAAAAGGATCCCATAATTGTATCATTGCCTTAATGAGTGAGTTATCAACCTTTATTAATAGAAAATGTGCAATATGCCCAAACTTCTGACAAAAGGCCTACTGCCTTGAAAGAGCCATGCTATTCCATATATTTGATAAGCCTCTCAAATCACTTTGTTTGAAGAGTAAGCGAACTTCCCTTAGTAATGTAGAGATATAATTAGGTGATAAGTAACTCCTTCTTGCTACCTCTTTTCTGACTCTAGCTTTACATTTATAGACGAGTCACATTTGAAAAGTATAGATGAGGTGCAAACTTGACATTTAGTGGGGTCCATGAGAGCTTTTGTTGAAAAAATTTTTAGAGTAAGAACACTATGCAATCTATATGTATGTTTATGAATATGCACAAAATGAAGAAAATAAAAAAAGATAAGAAAATCGATTAGTCATTTCAGTAGAAATATAAAATAAACACTATAAAGTGAGTAAAATAACAATGTGATCATAAATTTCGGGTTAACTATAAAATGTGAGAGTATATGGCTCTACCTATGGTTAGGCTATTAAAGTTAACTATAAGTGGTTTAAACCATTTCCAAAAGATTTCCAAATTGTTCCTTACATTATTGTCCATTACAGACTAGCAAGGCACATCGATCCTCACCCATAATAGGCTACAAACGAAAAGGGTTCAATTTGAGTGAGAGTGTTTCATAGGCCCATATGGAGACATGAAATCTCATGAGGGCATAGGTACTTCACCCCTTCCTAAAGGTAGAGCTTGGGTGGAGAACTTTATGTTATGCACATGCAAATGAATGACAGATATATACAATAAATAAATAAATAACTAAACAAATGTGAGAAATGAAAAAAAGTAAATAGGAAAGAAAGAAAATAAACTCAAATTTATTAAGCAAGGCTTGGATAATAAGAAACGTTTACTTGTTTGACCCTTTGTGTCCCCAGCGGAGTTGTCAAACTATCATAACGTATAGATCTATGGACCTATCGTTTTTACCAAAATATTAAATATTAAAAATTAGTCTTAAAATTGTCCCAATAGTTTGGTAGTAATTTAAGATAATTTTTTTACCTCAGGAGTATTCATGGGGACTAGTGTCCCACTTTGAAAAAGCACCGCCATCAAATTTATTAATATTTTGTTCAAAAAAATTAGTAAAGTCTCCAAATAGTTTGGTAGGACTTACTTTGAAGCAGATCTTCTAATAGTTTGGCAAGATTTTATAGCATCATTTTCGTACAAAAAGCTTCCATTATCCGTTACCACCCAAGAAGTATGATATTGTTTATAATTTGAATATTAATTTGTTTATTATATTGATTGATTTAATTTTAATACTTATATTTCATTAAATGTTGTAGGAGGATGTATAGACTCAAACTCTAACCCTTGCCCAGGCTTCCATGGATGAGTTAACAAAATATTCGCTGGAGAATTATACCGGCAGAAATTTCATATCCATTGAGTCTAAGAAAGACTTATTTGATAAACAATCATTTTCCTTCATTGGTGTGGATGAGGTGAAAGAATTTTGTGAAATGGATGAATTATCAGCTGCTGAAATCGTTACTTATATGAGGTTAGCTTATAAATACAAATATGCACATTCAATATATAGTAAGTTAGTATTAGGGTGTAATACTAACCAATAGTGTTGATTGTTATCGTGTAGTTTCCTGTATAGAAAGCTGAAGGGGAGACAGTTGACGAACAGATTTAGATTCATTGACCCCAACTTCATTAGTGAGCAGAGTAGCATAGTCGTGTATCGTGCTAATCATGTGTCCTATACATGAAAAGATCAGTTGATTATTATTTGCTCCCGTATAATATGCAGTAAGCTATATTTCAACCTTACTTACTCTAACATGTTCCATTCTATGATCTGATACGTATTTTGAGTATATCATTGTTATTATTTTACAGTCGTCAATGGGTGCTTATAGTGACTGACACCAAATCCTTAACGCCATACTTTCTTAATTCAGTTAATCCGACGGCGATGCCTAATCCCGATATTTAAACTTTTATAAAGAGGTATTATAGTACTTTATTATATTATATATGTTCTATTTCTTCATAAGAAATTTTATTTATGTTCCCACTAATTTTTTTTCTTTTCAATTTAGGGTAATATCTGCATTCAATAAAAAGATAAAAAAACTTAAATGGGTGTCATTACTGGTAAATGTCAAATTTATTCTTTTAATGCTGAGTTTGTGTAGATAAATATTTTTTAAACCGACTCAATTTTATTTTCAAGTACCTCGTCAACCCTGTAATGTTGAATGTGGATATTATGTCATTCGTTTTATGCAGGAGATAGTGTTCATGATTTTATGACCACATTATTCAAGGTTAGTATAAATTTCATAAACTCATTATATATTAAAAAATAAAATGGTACATTATGTTCTCATTTCTTAACATTTACTTATGATATTTTTTTTTAGTGGGAGGGTCAAGAAAGCTTCACGGAAGAAGAGCTAGATGAAGTCCGTAAAGAATGTTGTGATTATGTATTGTCATTTATTAATATTGATAAACCTTCAGGTTAGACATTGTTGGTTGAATGTAAATATATATGGAATAAATTATTATAATATTTGTAACATGCCATGTTGAATGGAACTTTAAGTTTTTACATTGAGGGTATTCGTTTAATATTATTGTTATACTTAATATGAATACACTATGTATACTTATTAAAATACTAAGTACGATTATTTCATAAAAGTATATTAATATGGCAATGTTATCAGTTTTAATTTCGAATGTGTGATCAATTTTTTGAAATACAACAATGTTCATTAAGCAAATTCTAAAATGTAATTCATAGTATCAGATATATAAACTAAATATTTTCTGGGCATAAATATACAGTTGACAGCAAATATTTTTCTGGACACAAACCTACAACTGACTTCAAATATAAAGTATCAATTATGTTTTTTTGATGCAATTAATGAAGGCATTTTTAGCAAGAAAACGCTTTCAATCACCCCTAACAGAAAACATTGAAGGCATTTTTTTACCAAAGTCACCTTCAATAATCCCCCTAAAAAATTATTGTCTGAAATATTAAAGGCATTTTGGGCAAAAAATACCTTCAATAATATCAACTAAAAATTAATCAAATGGATTATGAAGGGCGTTTTCCTACGGATAACGCCTTCAATAATCCCAACAAAATGTTTATGAAGGCATTTTTGGATATAGTCGCCTTCAATAATCTGACAATTAAAATTTATAGTTAGGAATATTAAAGCTGTTTAGAGCCTAAAACGCCTTCAACCATCCCATCCAAAATTTGTCTATGAAAAATTGATGGCATTTCTTACAAAATCGTCTTTAAAAATAAAAAAAAATTTATTGATTGGATTTTAGAAGGCGAGTTCGATCAAAAACGCCTTCAAGAATCGAGTCTATATTTTTGCTATCGATTATTAAGGGCGTCTCTCCACGAAAAACACCTTCAATATTCTATGAAATATTTTTTGCTGCCAATTGATGAAGGCGTTTTTGCCAAGAAAACGTCTAGACTAATCAATAACAAATAATCTGTGCCTAAACCCAAAAAAAACTAAATTAAGGATGGATCGAACCGACAACCTTATGGTAAACATCCGTACGATTCAAACAATTCAATAACCTTAATATTGAAGGAATTTTTGTAGAAAATAAAAAAAAATTTTAATAAGCCAGGGAAATTTTTAGTCTAAATATTAAAGACGTTTCTTGTAGACAACGCCTTCATTAATCTCATACAATTTTTTATGACGTAATTATTGAAGGCGTTGTCTACAAAAAATATGCCTTAACTGTTCATCGAAACTTTTAATAAAAAAGATTCAAGGTATTTTAATTGAGAAATGCCTATAATATCAAATTTTGGGTGACGTTTATAAATAACAATGTCGTTATTTGAATATTTAGTGGCGTTTGAATAATAAACGCCTGAAGTTTTATAAAAATACGAAAACTAACGGCGTTTATAAATGAAAGGTCACTACAAAACTGTCACTAAAACACCATTTTGCCGTAGTGCTAGTATTTTATCCAAAGTGGCTTCTTGGAAGAGCTTTCAAGTTTTCTCCTATCCTATCTTCCACTTACCACGTCTATCAAGTCACAAACTTTTTCCATCTCGGGGTTAATACTGTCTAGAGGTATTGGATTAAAAGAGCTTTCATCTAGTATCCATGGGTCTGCAAAAATTCTGATTTGGTCCCCACTCCCCACTCCCCACACGCCACCTAACCCTCAGCTTTAGAAGCTCCCTACCTTTGCATAAGCTTATCCACGTATAGAATGGTCTATGCCCCTCATCTGCCTCCAAGAAAGACTTTTTGGGAAAGTACTTTGCTTTTAGGACTCTATAAGCCAAAGATTCTGTGTCTTGCATAATTCTCCAACCCTGTTTTGCCAAAGGACCAAATTAAAACATTCGATGTCTTTGAAGCCAAGTCCCGTTTTCGTTTTTGTATTGCACAGTTTTTTCCACGCCAGCCAGTGAATACC
This sequence comes from Durio zibethinus, assembly GCF_047325235.1. Classification (NCBI taxonomy): domain Eukaryota; kingdom Viridiplantae; phylum Streptophyta; class Magnoliopsida; order Malvales; family Malvaceae; genus Durio; species Durio zibethinus. Next base: position 13,655,707 of record NC_143178.1, read on the forward strand.
GTCTTTGTCATTGTTGCTTCTCCACTATTACGAGTTCATGGTCATGTTTATCTCCTGACAGAGACCTTTGGGAAATAGAAAAAAGGACATTGCATAAGAGGACGTCGATTGCAATACTGCCTTTATGAAAACCTCTTTTCCCTCAGCTGAGATCCATTTATGACTCCAGTTCTCGATTCTTTGTCTCATACTATTCAATATCCATATGAAAAAGCGCCTCTTTCCTCTCCCAATGATCATTGGCAGTCCTAGATATTTTTCTGGGCTTTTGATGATCTGGATTTCAAGTAAGTTTTTAATTTCTTCTTGCCTTTCATTGCCTGTATTTTTATTGAAAAATAAGCCGGACTTCTTATAATTTATCTTCTGTCCAGACGCATCCACGTAAATCTTCAATGGTCCTCTCACTCCTTCACAATCTGTGAGGTTTGCTTTGATAAATAGCAGACTATCGTCTGCAAAGAACAAGTGAGTAATTCTCGAGCCATTTACACTAGCTCTGACACCTTCTCGTAATCCTTCCCTCTGATGTTTGGATAGTAGAGTCAATAAACCCTCTTAGCATATCAGTAACAAGAATGGGGAGAAGAGCTCCTCCTGCCTCATTTCAGGCTAACATCAGATACTTCCTCATTTAAAACAATTCCATATGAAACGGTTTCTACACAAAGCATAACAACTGACATCCATTTTTCACAGAAACCCAGTCTTCTCATAACAGATTCAATGAAGCCCCATTCTACCCTATCAGATGCTTTACTCATATCCAATTTTATTGCTCCCCAACCAGTCTTACCTTTGTCTTTTGAGTCTTAGGGTATGCAGCAGTTCATATGCAATGAGTATATTCGTTTGTAATATGTCTACTAGAGGGTAGAACTTTCTTCAATCTACTAGCTAAGGCTTTGGCAAAGATCTTGTAGAGGACATTACAAAGGCTTATCGGCCTAAATTGTGTCATTTTAGTTGGGCTTTTTGTCTTAGGAACAAGTACGAGAGGACTGTCATTAACCTCTTTAACACTACTTCCATCATTTAGCACAGCTAAGCAGAAACTAGTGATCTCTGGTCCTGCCATATGCCAGAAAGTGTGGAAGAAGCTAGCATGCTTACCGTCGGGGCCTAGAGCCTTATATGGAAGGATTTGATTGATGGCTACCAAAATCTCCTCTGCAGTGAACTGACATGAGAGTTGTTTATTCTCCTTCAAGGTTACCTTCGGTGTAATGGCCCCCAATATTACCTCCTGGTTAGCGGACCCATTTGTTTTAAACGATGAAGTATTTCGTGGCTATTTTAGTCATTTCCTAGTCCCCCTCGTGCCAACGCCCATCTTCATCTTCAAGGCCTTTGATCTATTTACCCTCCTTCGGGTTGCCTGCACATGAAAAAATTTGGTGTTTTTATCACTATTCTTGAGCCAGCTTACCCTTGACCTCTGCATCCATATCATCTATTCTTGCTCAAGTAATATGTTCAGCCAATTTTTGATACCTATTTCCTTTTCCAGCTCATCCTGGTTATTGACTGGTGATTTAATGTTTCCAATTGCTTTTGCAGATCTGCAATATATGAGCGCATCCCATAATATTTTCCCCTGCCCTAAGTCATTAGCTTTCCCCCCACCGTTTCTAGCTTCTAAACGAGCCCCCTCCATAGTCTTCTTTCCATATCGATTCCATTAAGGTTCTGCATTCCGGATCTTTGAACCAAGCTGCCTCAACAAACTTACGCTCCCTTCTTCAATAGTTTCCCTTCTTTTTCCTTCCCATTGTATCAATCATTATGGGACAGTGGTCAGACATTGGGCACGCTAGGTGGCCCACGACATAGTTGGGAAACATCTCATCCCAACCACTACATACTATGGCCCTATCGAGTATTTCCGTGATCGCGGTTTCCATGTTTCGTCCCCTCCTCCATGTAAATTTAGGCCATACATATCGTAGATCATATAAGCTTGTTTCTACAAGTGTAGAGCTGATGGATCTCATCTACCACTCTAGTCTTGCATTTCCCCGTTCTTTCTGGTTATCCCATAGAATCTCGTTGAAGTCTCCAAGGCATATTCATGGCATGGTATTATTCTAGGCTAAACACCGTAATACATTCCATGCTTAGTGTCTTTACCTCACATCTAGTTCCCTTTAAAACCGAGTTAACCTCCACACCTACCCTTTCTGGTTTGTTGTTTTCATGCCAATGTGGTATTTCAAGTAGCTTTGCAATGTCATCCCCACTTCTTCTTTCCACATCATTCCTATACCACCGTTCCTCCTATTTGCGTCCACCTCGAATAGACCTTACATTTTACACTTCATTCTTATTCTCTCCAGCCTCCTAGTATTTACGATGATTTCATACAAGAAGACTACTTCGGAATCTTCTCTCTTCAATAAGTCCTTAAGAGCATGAATTGCCCGTGGGTTTTCTAGCCCACTGCAGTTATAGACAATGCACTTCATTGTTCTTTGCGGGACTTGTACCCAGTCTCCATTGTTTGCTCACATGTACCTCTAGAGGGTTCCTTCTCCATCGTCCTGCTTCTTTTTCACCCACATCAATTTCCATATCACTAACTCCATCGAAACCCTATTTTCTCTTACCTAGTTCTAATTTTACGTCCCATGCTTTTCATTTGGTTCTCTTGCCAGCTTCTTCTATTCGTCTTGTGCTGTTCTGTCCTCGCCTCGTTATTATTATAGAGGTCCTCTCTTGGCAGGCTGTCCTTCTTAGCAGCCCTACTTATTTCCACCTGACCCTTATCATGTATTCTTTGGGTCTCTTTCTGCATGGTACTCAAGATTTTATCAAAAATGCCCGTTATTGACACGTCATTTTCATGTGGAAAATCCTTCTTTTCTTACTGATTTCCACGTCTTTTGTCCCACTGCACCCCTCTCCCAATTAAGGTCCCCCTCATGAACCCTCTATCTTCAGATTTCCCTCATCCTCGATGATAGAATCCTCCCTCAATCCAACTTCCAAAATTTTCGTTGATTCTTTCCTGATATTTTGTGACCCATTTATCCTCACCAACGGATTTCCAGGGTGATATGAATACGAATCCCGTGCATTACGTTCCCAGACACCCTCCGATTTATGGGAATCCACCAAGTTCAAACGACGGGCCACTTCTCCGCCAACCGCCGCCTCGTGTTGCTTGTCGCTATCTATACCTTTATTCCACTGCTGTTTGTTAATAGTATCCTCTTTTGGTTTCTTATTGCTTACCGTTTATTAATGGTGACGCCCTCATCCAACCTTCATATTGCTTTGACACTGGAACATTGGATGTTTCCTTATTATCCTCATAGCCATCCTTAGTATGACCCAACCTTCCACAGATGTAGCAAAAGCATGATAGTCATTCGTAACTCAGTCTTCCCCTTATTTGGCCCTCAATATCCGCGTCTGTTATCAAGACCATCCTCCTTAGCGGTTTTGTCACGTTCAGTTCCACTCTTATCCTAAGGAACCTCAATCCACCCTTATCCATGGTCGTGTCAATTTCTTTTAGGTTCCTTATCTTCCTTCTTACTTTCTCTACATTCTCTTCGTTCCTCATTCTCATGGGTGAACCGTATACTTAAATCCAAAAGCATGTCTTATTGAAAACGTAGTCTCTTGGTCTTAAATTCCCCTCATATTCGTGAAATACCAAAAGTTGCTTGTCAAACGACCATACCACCCCTTCCAGGACCTTCTTTTTTATCTGTCAGCATAGCAAATTTGAAAAGATAGATGTTGTCCTCCATATCTGCAATCTCAACTTCTTTCGCCATTCTCGATATTAGCTTTAGAACCCCTTTCATGGCTTCTTTGTTGTACAGTACGTTTGTTAGGAGGGCTCCCGCCAACTGGGCTTATCTTTCTTCATAATCCCTGATTGCTGTTTACCTTCGAGCCTCTATGCCTTTTCTTTCCTTTTTTTGTGACTTTCAGTTTTCCCATAACTCTTCTAGATTGTCCTCCATTGACTAGACACTACACCACAGTCTGACTGAACTAGGAATAAAAACTAATGGCTACAAGCCTTACGGATCGCCCCACTCCAATAGTCCTAGGGCAATGACTTTCTTGCAGCAAGAAAACAAGACTACTCACTCTCACAGATAAACTCTTACAGATAAGGTTTTTATTCGGTCAATTCAGTTAATTTTAAATCAAATTACTTAAAATTAAATTAATTAAATTATTAATCAAATTATATTTTTATTTTCATTAATTAAATCAAAATTTTTAATATTAAAAATTAACTCATCGAAATTAATTTATCAATTTGGTTAATTAAATAATAAAATATATTAAATTAAATTATATTTTAATTTTTTTCCTAACATGTAAAACAAATTAAATAAAATCATCTAACAAAAATATTCAAATATCAAAATATTAAGTTAAAAACTCTAATAACTTGAAATGAAATCAACAAATTCATATATTTTTAGTTTTATATATAGGTTTTATAATATTTCGGTTAAAATTTTAATCAATTCAGTTTTTGAAATCAAATTAATTGAAAATCAAAATTTCTTTAAAATCATTTTTGATAACTAATTGAAATTAATTAAATAACCGACCGATTAATCAAATTAAATTGATTCAGTCAATTAATTCGATTAAAATCAAATTATGAATGCCCTTACTCACAAAAGAGAAACTCCAGAGAGACCCTCCCTCCAATGCTTTCTTCAATATTAAATAATCTAACTAATTTAAGGTATCTAAAGTTCACAAGATAATATCAATATTGTTCGAGTAGAGGATATAATTAGCCCCTCTCCTTTTATATCAACAATATTATGCATATGACGTTAAGAGAATAGAGTAACAATAGGGGAAATTTTGTGTAGAAATTAATTCCCAGTGCACATAATTTTGTTTTATTTTTCATGTATAATGAGTAAAATTCATTGTTTTATTGATTTGAGAAATGCCTTATACAAAAAAAAAAAAAAAAAAAAAAAACTTCTAAGTATTTAATTACATTTTTGGAAAAAATTTTACAATAAAGGTTTGTAGTTGTCTATTTGACTTGATAAAGCAAAGGTTTATGACTTCATATAATACATTTATCTTTTTTTTTCCCTAAGATTCACTAAACAAAGAGGAAACAATAACTTTATCTAACATCCACATAAAAAGAAAGAAAGAAAAATGCTATTCGTTTTATATTTGTCATTACAACCAACCAAGTAATTAAATACACCCATTTTTCAAACAAGTTCTAATTAAAATTACTCAAGATAGCCAATTCAACCTTGTTTGCATTTACACTGTTGCTGATCTCGCTGCCAAAATCACACATCAGAAGCCCCGTTAGGCCTTCTACTTTTTACTTTCCTAATACAGGCTAAATGCATATTCTTATTGATGCATGGTGCTAGGTTTACGAGATATGTCGTCACAATACTTGTCAAGTTTTAATCTTAACACCATTTGTAGTCTCCCTGAGGAATGCTGTATCCAAGTCCACCTTGGTGATAATGCCAGTGCAGTTTTCCTTTCCAATGCTAAGTAGTTAAAATTAAAATTTCGCAAAATAACTAAACATAAAACATAATCAGTTTAAACTGCAGCGGATGGAATGGTCAACAAAGCACCAAGTGTCTTTCTTGAGTGGATCAGGAAATAATACGTTGAATTAGTTTATAGTATCTAACTAGAAGTTTGGAACGTGTCACCCATCTCATGTGCTGGTCTCTTCATCTTGATAGCAAACGAGCTATGCGTTACAATTCAGATGCAATCATTCCCTGAATTTCATATACACAATCACCATGAATAGTAAACCAGTCAGTATGCACACATTTAATAGTTTGTAGTATCATCTCTTGGAGGCATTCTTTCAACTTCATTTAGGTTGTTTAGGCGGAAGAGACGAATTTGTGGTTTGAGAGGTCAGAATAGTAAAAAAGAAAAGTAATTGAGTGTTACTGAAGGGTTACAAAGTAATTCATTTTAAGGGTAATTTGTAATAAAAATATAATTTTAGAGTGCTGCTAAATACATTCTATCACACCTCAGCTTTTTTTTGTTTTTGTAATTTTTAAAGTGAAATTACTTAAATTATTTTTTTTGACACAAGTTTTTGGAAATTGATTTTCAGAAAATCATAATTTTTTTTGAAAATTTATTTTAAAAAAGTTACATAACTTTTCAAAAAAAAATCTTCAAAAATTCTTAAAGATTTTCATACATCATTTTTTGAAAACTTTTAAGATTTTTTTGAAAATCAATTTTTAAAAACCTTTAAGATTTTTTATACATTCATTTCTGAAAGTTCTAAATCGTATCAAAACATTTTTATATTGAATCTTACGAAATTAAACGAAAAATAAAAGGAGCAAACAATTTACCTTTGATTTTATACCTTTTTACTTCAAATAAATGAAATTTCCTTTGAATTTGATTTGATTGGGTTTAAAATCCTTTAAAGCTTTCGGTTGAAAAGAGAAAGAGGAAATGGCGTATGAGAGAAAGACAGAAAGAGAGATGGGGTTTTTGGTAAATTTGTATTTTAGATGTGAAGCATGTTGAGTAAAAAATTAGATGTTAAAACTAAAAGTATAATTAAGTAATTTTGCTTTAAAAAAAAAAAAAAACTGAAATGCATTTAAAAAAAGTTAAGCTGCATTTAGCAGCACTCATAATTTTATTATTGTAACAAGTAAAGAAGTGGGAGCAAATAGAATTTCTCATGTGTTTATTGGCGCGCTACTCTCTTTCACATTTCATAGCATCCAGCATGTCCTGAATGTCACCTACCCCGAATCCTAGCATCATCCAGTATGCCCTGAATGTCACCTACCCCGAAAAAAGCTTTTCCTTCATTAAAATGTATGGTGTTTATTGGAGCTCTACTTTCTTTCACGTTTTTTAGCATCCAATGTGACCCACCCCGCCTTTCCATCTGATTTTTATGGTCTAAATAACGCACAGACTGATAAGCAGATGTCCACAAGTAGGAGTATCTAATATAAAGCTTAATATCCATATTGATGTCGACTGTTTTTTCCATAACTAATTAATAAGAATTTCAAGTTGATTTCCTCTGTCTCCTGTGGTCGTTCCCCTAACAATGGAAGACCCAAAATGATTCCCTTTGAGACTTTTTGTATCACCTTGTGAGTTATTTTCTGCTTAATTCATGAGCGTTCTTCCTGTCTCTCGGTAATACTGGTACCAAGAAAAAGTGTCTGCAGAACAAAGAAAATTTTCCTATTTTGTCCTGCATTTAATCCATTAAGCGACTATACAGGAAAATTTAGCCATAGGGTACATTTAGTTTCCCAAACAACAGCCAGCAAGCTTTAATCCACTATTTGAATCAACTGCCAATCCGTGTATGTTTTTCCTATATGAACGAAACAATATGAGTTGAGGTTTCCAATAAATTTTTGAGGCTCTGCTTTTATGGGGTCCATAAAAACACCAAAGAGAGAGAGGTACTATATATAGACGCCGAGTAATTTTCATTTTCAGTATGTTTGCCACCGAAGATTCAGGGTGCTTTTAAATGCACTCAAAATTTTCTATTTACATCTTACTATTTTTTTTAAAATTTTTTACAATAAAATTATTTAGTTATATTTTTTCACAAGTTTTCGGATATCCACTTTTAAAAATAAATTTTTGAAAAATTATATAATTTTTCAAAAATTTCTAAAATTGATTTTCAAAGGGCAAGAAAATGAAATTTTGAGAAAAATAAAAAAATTATTAGCAATTTTATTAATTGGTGTAATAAAAAATCATTATTGAAAAAAAATCATAAATTTTAAAATTAATAAAAAGAAAGTTAAATTTATTATTTTAATCTTAAAGAAAGATTAAAATCTTATAAAATCTTATTGAACTAAAGATAAAATAGTAAATACAATTTTTTATAAATTTAAAATTTATCATTGCTTTTTTAATAAATATTTTTTGTGGTATCAATTATTAAAATTTTATAACAATTTTAACTTAACTAAATTCTTTGGAGAAGTCGTTCTATTTACTTATCATGATAGATTTTTCAATTAACATATTAAATTTTTATAAAATTATGTTGTATTCAATAGTGTTACTTGTACAATTTTTAAGAGTTTTAGTTGTTAAATGTTGATCAAATCTGATAATTTTTTCTTTATTTCTTATAACATCAAGAATGAAATGTTTAATTATAGTCTCATAAAATTTTATTTTTTCTTTAAAGTAAAAAAAGTAAAATCAACTTTTTTATTAATTTTAAAATTTATGATTATTTTCAATAATAATTCTTTAATTACACCAATTAATAACAATTTTTAATAAAATTATCTTTTCTGTAAATTTTTTTAAAATTTTTATTTTTCAGAATTTTCAAGAAGTTATATAACTTTTTCAAAACTATAAAATTTATTGGATATTCGAAAGTTTATTAAAAAAAGTAATTAAATAATTTCAATTAAAAAATTAAAAAAAAAAAAAAGTTATGAAGAACAAAATTTGGCGTGCGCAAGAGTCAATCGATTTGCCGTTCTTTCAGAGGATAAAAGTGGATCCTGGACATTGCTCAAATAATTTTCTTTTAAAGAAGCTGAGAATTGAGCTGGGTCTCAACTCCTGATTAACTCTGTCAATCTGCTGCCTGATATGTAACTAAATCAAACGACTAATTATTTTACATCAAATTAATCAACAAAGTCGTTTCAATTTTCACTTTTGAAATTAAATTTCTATGTTCAATATTTTCAACTACCCATACCAGTTCCAAAACTAGAATTAGGAGCAAATTGAGTGTTAAATCCAAAAAACAAAAAAACCCTAAATCACCTAATTAAGACATTCTGACCCTCTTATTTCAAAATGAATGTTGTGTATTTTCCACTATTTAAATAGTTAGTCAAACCATTAATAATAAGTTAAGGACCCAATCAGGCCTAATTATGGACTTCCTTCCACCTTTAACATGAAAATACATGTTTTGGACAAAAATGTCCCTTGGCTCATTCTCCTCCCGAATGCTAGTGTTAATTTTATCCCAATTCTATGAAAATCCAATTTTTTTAATTACTGAAATGAAGAAGAGCATGACTATTAAACTTTAAAGACAAATACGAAAGTGATAATGAATATGATTTTAAAATATTTATTAAGTATAGAGTTGAAGACGGTAATATAACATTAATTTTATATTCATATTTAATTAATATGTATATATATTAAAAAGTTTTTTTTTTTTTTTTGTATTTGACATTATCAGGAATTGATTTTGAAATTAAATATTTAATACTCTACTAAAAGATTAAATAATTTTTTATATTAAAAAAATCATTTATTTATTTATATATTAAAAAATTTTCAACAAATTGTTAATGATGTAATTGATGCATCCAACGAGTGAAATTCTCAAGATGATATATTTCATTTAAATTATCATTTGTACCAAATTTTTTAAAAAAATTTATTTGATTAATTTTTGTAATTTAAATTTGTATTTTTTTAATCTGTGTATTGTTTGTAAGTATTTCCTTATTTTAATTGTTGTTGTTTAAACTTGTTTAATTTGTCTATTGTATTTGTTTTAATGTGTGTCTATTTTTTACAAGTTTTTACTTATTTTAACAAATATTAAATATTTTAATGTTTATTTTATTTCATAAAAGAATCATGGGTAAAGGGTTTAAACTTTTTCCTTATGAGATTGAGAATTGTAAATTTTAAGTCTACATTTTTGTACCATTTATAACTTAGTACTACATTATGAAATGGAGGTTTGATGTTGCTACTTTAGCATATATTAAATGATGATGATTGATTCGATCTTAATTTTATCATAAATCATCAGTCTTATTGTTATTTGATGGTTTTCAAAAGTGAAGAGTGAGTTTTTGAATTAGTGAATGATATTGGCGTAATAGTCGCCATGTGCTAGTTTCACGGCCCGTGCGTGTACAATTGAGTCCAAGGCACTAATGACGAGAGCTCAAGCTCTGGGCTCACAATAAGGGCGCAGAATGCATGCGCAAACACTAGAACCACCTGAATCGCATGCGCAGACTCCCCAAACCAAGCTTAACATTTTTAAAAAGGCCATAGATGGACTAAGCCCTGGTGCAGGTAGGTTAGGCCCAAGTGAAGGGACACCATGCTTTAATAGACCCTATAAAGCACCAAGCCCAAGCAAACCTAATATATAGAACTTTTTAGAAGGATCTAGAGACTCCTATAAGTAGTATAGTTCCCTATACGTTTTTAATGCTTGATGTATATCTCATGTAATCTTTTTGTATTCTTGGACTCTTTAATAGTCATTGGATTAAGTCAATCTTGGCCATTGATTCATGGGGGCTTCAACTATAAATAGAGGACCTCCTCACCCTCATTGGATGTATAGAAACACTAGAGTGAATACAAATTATGGCATTTCCAAGCATTTCTTGCTTTCTAGCTTTTTCTACTTTTAGAGTGCCTTTCAGTGTTCTTTTGAGTGTTCACTCTTCGATAGTGTTTTCAAGTTGACTTAGACATAGAAGGAAGGAGTCTAGCCTAAGGTCATATGGAGTGTTGGCATAAGTCTCAGGCCTATGACAATTGATATCAAAATAGATTCTACTTCAAAATCTTATTTAGTTCACACTTAAGGTGTTCAAGAAAATGACATCTCATAATGATGTTGGTAGTCAACAACCATAAGGATCGGGAGGATCCAGCATAGGTAGAGTCATAATGTGAACCAATAGGGATGAAGGCCTCATATGACAAAGAGGTCCAGTGCATTTTAGTTGACAAGGTTCTAAGGTGGTAGAATTACAGGCCAAAGCATAAGTATTTAGTGTAGTGGAAGAGACTTCCCAACAATGAGGCAAGTTGGGAACCAGCTAAAAATCTTTGGCAGTTTGAAGACCAAATCAATCAGTTTCATTCAGAGCATGTGATGAAAGCATCACGAAATCAGATGAAAGAGAGTGTCACGACTTGACCATGCACAAACAAGGTTGAGGCACCAGTGACAAGGGCTTAGGCATTGGGCTCACAATAGGGACGCAAAATGCATACACAAGCACCAAAACCACCTGAAGCATCCGCGCAGAAAGCTTAACACTTTTAGAAGGGCCTTAAATAGACCAGGCCCTGGTGCAGGCAAACCAAGCCTAGGTGAAGGCACACCAGGCCTCGGTAAACCCAATAGTGCATCAGGCCCAAGCAAACCCAATAGATAAAACTTTCTAGAAGGATCTAGAGATTCCCAAAGATAGTATAGTTCCTTGTACAATTTTAACTTTTAATATATATCTTGGATTGAGTTAATCTTAGCCATTAATTCATGAGGGCTTTAATTATAAATAGAGGGCCTCCTACCTTCATTGGATATACAAAAACACTTGAATGAATACAAATTATAGCATTTTCAAGTATTTTTTGCTTTTTAGCCTTTTTTATTTTTAGAATGTCTTTCAGTGTTCTTTTAAGTGCTCACTCTTCGAAAATGTTTTCAGGCTGACTTGGGCATAGAATAAGGGAGTCTAGCCTAAGGCCATACAAAGTGTTGGCATAAGTCTCAGGTCCGTGATACTTGGTATCAGTACAGGTTCTACTTCAAGGTCATATTTAGTTCTCACTCAAGGTGTTCAAAGAAATGGCATCTTAAAATAATGTTAGTAGCCAACAATAATGAGAATCAAGAGGATCCAGTATGGACAGAGTCACAACGTGAACCCATGAAGATGAAAGCCTCATATAACAAAGAGGTCCAATGCATTTTAGCTGATGAGGTTATGAGGCGGTAGAATTACAAGCCAAGGCATGAGTATTTAGTGTAGTAGAAGGGACTTTCCAACAATGAGGCAAGTTAGGAACCAACTGAAGATCTTTGGCAGTTTGAGGACCAAATCAATCAATTTCATTCAAAGCACGTGACGAGGGTATTACGAAATCAGATGAAAGAGAGTGCCCCGGCCTGCACCTACATAACCAAGGTCGAGGCACCAATGATGAGGGCTTATGCACTAGACTTGCAACAGGGGTGCAGAATGTATGTGCAAGCACCAGAACCATTTGAACCCCCTGCGCAGAAAGCTTAACACTTCTAGAAAGGCCCCAGACGGACCAAGCCCTGGTACAGGCAAACCAAGCCTAGGTGAAGGCACATCAGGCTTCAGTAGACCCAACAGAGCACCAAGCCCAAACAGACCCAATAGATAAAATTTTTTAGAAGTATCTAAATACTCCTAAAGATAGTATAGTTCCCTATATAATTTTAACTCTTAATGTATATCTCACGTAATCTCTTTATAATCTTGGACTTTGTAATAGCCATTAAATTGAGTCAACTTAGCTATTGATTCATGAGGGTTTCAACTATAAATAGAGAGCCTCTTCACCCTCATTAGATGTACAAAAACACTTGAGTGAATACAAATTACAGCATTTCCAAGCATCTCTTGCTATTTAGCCTTTTCTAGCTTTACAGTGCTTTTTAGTGTTCTTTTGAGTGCTCATTCTTTGAGAGTGTTTTCAGGCTGACTTAGACATAGAAAGAAGGAGTCTAGCCTAAGACCATATGAAGTGTTGGCATAAGTCCCAAGCTTGTGACACTAGTACATATACATATAAAAACATCAATGTATATTTTTTAAGAATTTAGACTAAAACTGTAAATAACATGTTTTGATATCATATTTTTGCTCAACTGAAATGATGTGGTAAAGAATTCTAAATGGAATTATGAAAGACTTGATCTTTCATTAGTTTTCTCCTTTTTTTTTAAATTAAAACTATTTTTAAAATGCCAATCTCAATACATTTCTTTTTTATATTATTATTCTAGTTATTGGATTTGGCCAGAGAGCTTAGTGGATCACTAACACAATTTAGCTTAAACTAAAACTAATCTGTATATGAGCGAGAGCTCAATTTTGTAGATCCAAGACCATAGATGTGTTGTCACCATTAAGAGCTTTTCAATGTTGCCTTTCAAGCTCTGATCTGACACTTGCATAAGAGAAGAGAGAACTATTTTTTGTTTCTAGAAACTAAAGTTATGAAACCTAATGGGTTGGCTTCATATATATAGAAGTGAAAGTAAGACCTTCCCTAAAATTGTAATTAAAACTTGACCCATCCCATTATGAGTATAGATATAAAATTAAATCAGGATCACAGTTAACTAAAATTATACAATATCTTTGGGTATATTACAATATAATACCACAACAATTATTTGTAATTTGATATTAATTGACCTAAGCTCAAATTAATTAACTGTGTTGTCCATAATATGGGGTAAATGCAAAAATCTCCCACTTTAAAAATACAAGTCAATTCTAAATATGTTAAAAAATAGTATAATATATATTTATACATATAAAAGACTAGATCTGAACTAACAGAATGGTTATAACCAAAATTGTCAAATACGAGTAAATACCCAAATCATCATATAATTGAATGAGCATTTATAAGCTTCAAAATACATTGTACCAATAGTGTACAAATGTGTGGACTTACGTACTTTCTTCAACTTGAAAGTATTTATAAGCCTCAAAATGCATTGTATCGACAGGATACATGTACATGACTTATGAATATATCATCAATAGTAACAACAACAAGTATTTATAAGCCCCTAAATGTACCGTGCCAACTAGGTATGTGTACATAGACCCCAGAAACGTTTCAAATACAATAGTATGATAATGTGAAATGAAAATTACATGAAAATAAAATTTATATCAATCTCCATTAAGTCATTACATTTAAATCGAATGATGCATTACTTTGAAGTAAGCACATAAAACTAATCTTAAACGTCCTATTCAACTGAATGCCATATTTAACAAAATAAGTGAAGATAGAATATATATATTGCAAATAGGAATCTATCCATCATAGTTATAATTAATTTCTATTACACGAAGCTCCCGTTAACTTAATACAATAAAAGGCTCTACATGCTTTATATAAGTGTTACTAGCCAAACTTAGTTAGTGGTTACACCAGAATGAGCTCTGTAGATCATATACTCTACAATGTACTCTAACAACTCTACAATTTACTCTAACAATGGATTCCATTTCTTTCTCTCTAATTGACTAAATGATGATATCATATATTTAGAATGTGAAAAACTTTTAATATTTGAGAGAAAGCCACTGTTGTAGATTTATCACAAAGCATCCCTAATGATTTCAAAATAGGAACCATTTAACCTAACCTTGAGAGGAGATTCTATAGTCAACAAACTCATTTATAACTTTATTACATGATATATACTCCGTCTTTATAATCGAGGACACTATAAGTGTTCGTTTTACACTTTCTTAAAAATAACTCCTTTAACTAAACTATTGAAATTGGCTTCCAAAAGCATATCAAACTGGGATCAAGTATCTAACTCAATCCAAAATTTTAGATCACTGATGTCTAAACATAGGATCGTTCAAGTCTCTTCAAAGTACACCATTACACCCATAAAATATACAACATCAAAATGTGTACTAACTTAAGCACAACATCAGACTACCCATGATTAAGGCATATTAAATGTTTGAAATGACCTTTTCACTATTACTATGATGCTTTGAGATTTAACAATATGTCACCTTTCACAACAAGCACCTTATTAGGAAAACTATAGTGCATATCAAACATATTAGGGCACACTAAATATAGGTTTTGAAACCAATTAAATATTCCTCTAATTTGTCACAAAAAATGTCTCTTGAACTAGAATGGTACTTCACTTAGATTCTTAACTAAAATGACATGACAACATATTTAACTTTCAAATAATAGGTCAGTATCTATGGTTGCTTATATGATATCATCAATTTAGAGCACTCGAAATACACTGCTACACTATTCCCACTTACCTGTAGGCATAAGCACTCATTCCAAATGTTTTTCTTATAATGACAATCTCATCAACTTCAAAATACCAAGTAATGGATGCATTTTAAGTCCATAAATGAACATCTCAAGTTTATAAACTGAACATTTCATTATATAAACCATAAAAACCTTCAGGTTACTTTATTAAGATGTCTCAATATCTAACTAATGTGGCTTTAAGCCGAATGAGCCACCAATGCCATAATGATTCTAAAAGAATCAATGGTAGAAACAAAATAGAATTATTTTTCTCACCCAATTCCTTATTTTTGTTTAAAACCCCAAATCATAAAATTTGCTTTAAACCATTCTACCTATCCCATCGAATACCTTTTAACCATTTTATCTCCTAAGTCCATTAACAACCAATTGGACTATAATGATGTGGTCATTCATTATGATCTCACACATAATTATACAACATGAATTTAATCTCATACTACTTGGCAAACATCTAACTTAAAAAGTTAGTAACATCAAAAGCCTTTTGAAATAGAACAAAATTAAAAGACACATGAACATCTTGTTCATGTTCTTCTGTAAGTTCAAGTGTAGTTTCAGAAATGAGATTGCTGGGATTTATTATTAAATTAATCACTTGTGGCATTCTCCACCAATCGCTAAATCACTCATGGGACTAGCATAACTACTAGTTCATCCTTGACAATGACTTTATAGAGTTCAAAACCTAATACACCTATTATTTAAGTCATTCTCTAGATAGATTGTATAGCTAGACCTAATTATTCTAGTATTTCATGACAAATGATAAGATCTAAAATCTTTTAAGTTGGTGCAATAGCTAATAGAATACTGTTGACAACTTTCTAATAAAATTTTGTTGAATGCAATTATGGGACCATGATTTGAATTACAACCTCAAGGCGGCTCAAAAATCAGCTCTTTGTTCAACCACAATTTACAACAATCTTTAGAAACTCTATTACTTGAATTTTTATTTAATTGAATGTTGCAGTTTCAAAGGCTTCATTCCATACAAAATCTAGAATTGTAGAATGTTACAACATATACTGCACCATGTACAAAATTATGCACTTGCCTCTTATTATAACCTTATTCTTTTTTGGTATTCCAAGCACAACATATTAGGCATCAATACTAAAATCCTGTAAAAAATTTGATAAAATAATCTAGGATTTCACCTAGTTTCATCATATCAACCACAGTATTCATCACCTATATCTGACTTTATTGCCTTAATTTTGTGCTTTTCAAAAACTCTATAGTGGATTTAAAAAAAAAAAAAACTTTAAGGCTTCCATAGAGTTAGACTTCTCACTCCACATGACTGAAACCTAAATGGTTTTTTGAGAGGGTGACAAAGTGTTTATACCCACTAAAATAGTAAATGGAAATTGTTCAATAATGTCTACATAAATTAGTCTATAAATTTCTTTATATCTACTAATCACAGCTCTTTATTAGCAGCAAGATTTCTTTTAAAGCAAGCTGTTCATACGCCAAATTCAAAATGTCACTAATTCCTATGCCATAACATCGTAGTCTTCAAATCTATTTTACCAAGATTAAAACCAATAACACATTATTTAACTATTTGCATAACTCAAGAAGATTGCCCATATTCATAAATATCTTTCCTTGTTTTGGTTTTTGGTTGCATGCTAATTACAGGATTTAGCTTAACAACACTAGCACCGATATCCAACCATGAAAAATGAAAGGCATAGTATCTAGATTGCATTCAAATGGTAAGGGCTAAAAGAATACCTTGCTTCACTTTCCAATCTAGAAAGCTTTTATAAATTGCCTTCTTATGTCGATTTATAACAGAAGTGGCACGTATTTTTAAATTCCTCTAATTTAAGAGTTTAGAAGCATTCATGGAACTGAAATGGGAAATGGCCTTCACAAAATTCTTCTTCGTAAATGACCTTTAATGGGATATTTCTTAATGATGTTTCATTTGGCAATAGTGCTAAGTCATATCATCTAGAAGACTAAATGAGATTGCCAGCTTATAATATCTATTCCTCTTAGATGGTTATAGCGCTTACAGTATTTAAATCTAATGATTCCTTTTGCACTTTATAGGCAGATTTCAATCATACTTTCACCCCCATAAGGTAACTATTAAAAAATCTACCACTGTAGGAACTAGTCCCATATGTCAACATTGGTCATTTTCAAAATTTACTCATAGAAACCATCTACCTCATCTAACATGGTAGTGGTGAACAGTCTATATGGTTCAATATTTCAACCTTATGAAACCTTGCTAAATTGTCTCATGGCATTTTTAATTATCAATGTATAAAACACTCTATCCGATGCATTCATTAATGGTATATCTATATATCATTAAATAATTCTAATTAGGGTACCTTTAAAAAGCACATCATACTTTTGTCTTCATTGAGCTTCTAGAAGTAGGTGTGGATAGTGATTAACTCTTTGGGTTATTTTTTAAATTTAGTATCCCCAAAACCATAAATATTTATTCACCCTATTTATCTAAATTTAGATGATAGTTGTAGAGACGAAACCAAGATAAAAGGCTATAAAATAATTTAAATTGATATTATGCATGTGAATAGAATAATGCCATAATAGTTATTCTATTTAATTCATAATTTGAAATTTTTTTTGAAGCATACTATAAAAGAAATTGTAGAACTGATTGAATATAACCCTAGAATGACTTGCTACCATTAGGGTACCTAAATCACATTATACCCTAACCAAGATCTTTTTCTTCACAAGCATCTCTCAAGGCAATAATCAATTCGATAGGGAAGGTCTTATCATCTTAAAAGACCTCAGTAAGTATTACAACTATCATAAGAGATTTACGTTATTATTAGTTCAAAATAAATTACCAAAAAAATTTTGAAAAATCCCCATGATTACTTTCATGATAGGCGAGCTTTAATCAATTCAATACTCCAACAATAGGCGGGTCTAATCAATCCAATTATTGATTTGTGTAATTTAAGAATATTCACCAAATTGTCAGACTAAAATTTAACTACAACCGAAATATGTTATATCTTGATACATAATTAGGAAATTAAATCTAACAAAATCAAATAATTTAATTTAAAATGAATATTCAAATAATAAAGCAATTTTTTAGTTAAATGGGTTTTTTTATGGAATTAAATGAATTATTAATAGAATGGGTAAATTTTAATTTACGAAATTGGGCTAATCATTTTACCCATATAATTCATTTAAAACCCATGTAATTAGATCAAATATTTTACAAAATGGAGCCATTAATTTTGGACCCAAAATTTTTACCAAAAATTTTTTTTAAGTAAAATGGCCTTAAGCAAAATAGCCAAAAATAATTAAATTAGGCCCAAATTTAATTTCAACAAAATTAATTTAAAACTAAATGACCAAACATTTAATTCCAATAAGATGGCCTAGACCTAAATGACCCAAATAAAATTAAAATTAAAATTGACCTTAATTTAATTTACTGTGATCCAAAATTACATCAATTCATTGGTCTAATTTAATTAATAAAATGATCAGACATTTAATTTAAAAAATTAGCTCAAATAAATTAAGCCAAATGGCCAAAATTTAAAATAAGCCAAACAAGAATAAAAAATTGTGGCCTCTCATGAAGAAAGAAAGGGGCCAAAATCATTAAGCATGTTGGTCCAAAAGAAACAAAATGGCCTAATTACTTTTTAAAATAAATGGCCCAAAAAAAATGAAAAAAATCGGCCCAAATCGAATGAACTAATACCAAATTGGTCTAAACTTGCCTCTAATTTTTTTTTTTTCAGGTTGGCTCGTGTAAAACATGCGTTATGTATGGTGCATGTGATACACGTGCTAGAAGGGTTGCTTTAGAAATGTTTAATACATGTGCCATGCGTTGTCAAGTGACTATAATGGAGTGTGAAATACACGTGTCACACGCACACTATCAGGTGCATGCAACAGCTTATTTTTCTCCCGATTGTCATGTTTTAGGTTTTTCGACTCAATCAATTCGTTCGAAACTCGGTATTTTTGCACCATTTCAATCCAAAAAGGTTGGAATGCAACACTTTTCAAGCTCCACAACAACAAAACTACAATTTGGAGATTAAAAAATCAAAAAACTGCATGGGTTTCAAAAACCTAAAATCTTCAAAAGCTCATTTGAGCTTCAAATGGCAATATCACACCAAACAGAAAAATTAGTGACCTCGATGAATTTGGTTCTGATATCAATTGTTGGATTTGGTCCAAGAGCTCATTGAGTCATTAACACAATTTAGCTTAAATTAAAATTAACCTATATGCAGGTGAGAGCTAAATCTTGCTAGATTCAAGATCACAAATGTGTTGTCGCTATCATGAGCTTCCAATGCCATTTTTCAAGCTCCAATCAAATAACGGCACAGCAAAAAAAAGAGATCTACTCTCTACCTCCACAAAATGAAGTTATAAAACTTCATAGGCCAACTTCATATTATATAGATCTCAAAGCAAGGACTTCCCGTAAAATGTTAATAAAAACATAACCCATCTTATTAGTGGTCCAGATACATAATTAAATCTATATCATATTTAATTAAAATCATATTACATATTTGGATATATTACAATATGGCATTACTATAATTATTCGTAATTTGGCATTAATTAATTAAGTCTAGATTAATTGATTATGTTAATCTACAAAGTAAGATAAATACAACACTAATCAATTATAGTTTTGTGTATATTTTAAATTGATTTTAATATTAATTAATTTATGCGGCTTATTAATTTTATGCCCAAGAAAAGTAATGAACTAAATTTCGTCAAACATTCATAGTAGTCAAACGAGCAACATGGATGGATCACGTAGAAACATGTACACTTGCTGCCCACGAAACAACATGGAGAAGCATTAATTTATGCGGCTTATTAACTTTGTCCCCAAGAAAAGTAATGAACTAAATTTCTTGGAACATTCATAGTAGTCAAACAAGAAACATGGATGGATCACGTAGAAACATGTAGACTTGTTGCCCACGAAACAACACGGAGAAGCATTAATTTACGCGGCTTATTCACTTTGTCCCCAAGAAAATTACTGAACTAAATTGCATGCAGCTATTGATCATCTATATGTTCCACACCAGCCTGTTGGCTGCCTTTGTAAGTTATAAATACATAATAAAAACATTTTCTGTGCCTCTGTCCGTCATAGAGAGAAGAAAAAAAATTAATTAAGAGGAAATTAGTGCACAGCAATGGTGTCATTGAAGATGCAGAAGCGGCTGGCTGCCAATGTACTCAACTGTGGTAAGCGAAAAGTGTGGCTCGACCCCTACGAAGCTTTTCAAATATCCATGGCCAATTCCCGTATGTCTCCTGTTTCAAGTCCTTGTTATATCTTGAAGTTTCATATATAATTTTAAAAAATGTGAGGGAGAGAGGTTTATAGATATGGGAAGGAGATATATTTGATCTCTTTATTGGATAATTTAAAATACACTAAAATAAGAAAAAAAAAGTCTTTAAAGTATTTATATTAATCTAATTAAACCCTTACATTATTGCATTTTAATGAACTTTTCAACTTTCATTTTTCGCTATCTAAGTTTTTCTAATCTTAAATTAATGACATGTTGGTTATGTGAACAATGATGTGGTAAAAATATGCACATATGGTGACAAAATGTAAAAATAAGAAAATCTCAAAAAACTGTAGTTTGACAAAAAAAAAAATTTATAAGTAATAATTTATAAGTGATAATTCCGAATTCAATTTAAATTTCATATCTATATTAGTGAGAATTTATGTTAATATATAAATTTCAGTTATTATTTTTTGTTTTTAAAAAATTTAAAAAAAAAAATGTGTTCATAATAACTATCCAGATTGTATCAAGTTGGGCCAGACTTGAGCCTATCCATCATGCCTAAATTTTGTTGTTATGCCTGCCAAAACTTTTAAACATCCAATATCTCAAAACTCACCCCAAATATAGTAGTACAGGCATAATTATAGACTTGGATGGAAGTTTCATTGGTCTAGGAGTTTAATGCCTGCACTGCCTGACACATGGAATTAATCTTGTTGCAGGGATGGACATAAGAAAGCTTGTGAAGGATAGTCTTATAATAAAAAAGACTGATGTAACTCACTCGAGATGGAGATGGAGGCAATTCTATGATGCGAGGAGAAAAGGAAGGCAGTGTGGATATGGGAAGAGAAAGGGAACAAGAGAAGCAAGGCAACCATCCAAGCTTTTGTGGATGAGAAAAACCAGAGTCCTAAGGCGACTCCTTCGGAAATATAGGGAAACGAGCAAGATTGATAAGCACATGTACCATGACATGTACATGAAGGCTAAGGGAAGCGTTTTCAAGAACAAACGTGCACTCCTTGAAAGCATTCACAAGGCTAATAGAGATCAGAAAGCGACTGATCAGAATGCTCTTTTTGATCAGGTTATAGCTATCAAAGCCATCGGTAAGGCTAGCAAGGAAAGGGTTACATGGAAGAAACAAGGATTAAGTCAACAAATGGAAATGACTGATGTGTTGAATATATAAAAGCTTATTTACTTTCAAACTTTATGTATAAATATAAAGTATCGTCATCACAGTAACTTTAGGATATGTATGGTACGTCTAAATAAAGTGAATGGTATGTAATATTGAAATATAAATTAATCAAGTGCCAACTCCCATAATCAATCTTACGCCCAAACGAGAGCGATAGAGATGAAATCCGTTCCGCCCACAAAGACAACTCTATTGTCAACTGATTAAACTTGAAATTCCACTTATGTGATCCTGTAGAGATGGCAGAAAAATTTTAAACCACATCTTGCTAGCTAATTCATCATTTAAACCTTACCAAAATTGAAACACCCGAGGGTGTCGGGGCCATAACAGCCCAAATTAAATACTTCAGGATTTCTTTCCATCTGTAGCACAACGTTGGCCTGTGATGGGTTTAAAGTATGTACCGATATCATACATTACAAGAAAACATGACTTCAACGACGGAAATTTTTCAATAGAAAATTTTCGTTGGTAAAAAGAATCATTTACCGATGGATTTCCTATTGATTTTTTGACAGAATTTGGGTGGTTAGATTCATATAATTAACGACGGAAATCCATTAATAATTCTTTTGGTATTTACCGTCGATAATTTCATCAAAAATTATTGACGAAATAAAATTTTGTCTATAAGTCCATTGATAATGTTTGGTGTCGAACTAATATGTTTGATGCCATCATTTTTTTTTGTTTTATAGAATTAACGATAGAATTCCGTGGTAATTCTATTATTATTGATGGAACTTGCAACCAAATAATTTCATTGCTATTTTTTACTTTTAAAATAAATGGATTTATCGAGGGATGTTCTTGATTAAAAAATTTCATCGAAAACCGTAACTGCCTCATTTGAATTTTGATTTACCAATGGATATATTTCAAATATCCTCGTCCGGTGTTAGCTTGTCGTACTTAGATTGTGATCTTATGTACTTAAATCCCAGTGGAAATTCATTTATCTAAGTTGATGATCTAAAAGCGAGTGTGCTAGATTTGCAAGACCAAATAATCAAGTATAGGGCAACCAAAAGAGAAACTGAAGACGATTTTATTAGGATCAGCCATATGTTCGATGCTGGTATGTTTCCTACAATTGTATCTTCTAGATAGGGAGACAATGCTGGAGAGCAAGGATCGGAGGTAGTGCTCTGTGAGATTACCTCTTTCTTTTTTGGATATTGCATATGGATTTAATGGATGTTTGTTTCATTTATTTGATTTTCATGGATTTGGTGATTTACGGTAATATCTTGATGAAATTTATTGATGTTTTTCATTGATGGATATCATGAATTTTATGTATGTTTCTGTATTTATTGGTGGATTTTATATGAAAATGAATTGAATATTGAATTCCAGCATGAAAATAAGAAAATTATTATTGTATTCAAATTAATATGGATGATTTTTTTTTTTTTTTTTAAGGTATGAGAATGCTATCATTGAGTGAAAAGCTAAAAGGATTGCTCCGCTTAGTTATTTCAGCAAAATTTGTGATTCCTGACAATATTAACTGATTTTAATTAATGATTTTTGTAAAGAAAGTTAAACTATTTTTAAAATATGATAATGCCTTGTATGTTTTAAAATGGAAGGAATAGATCATATGTACCCTATGTAAAATTAACATCTCATAAAATTTTTTCTCATTAAAAAAATAAATAATAAGAAAATTAAAAATTTAGTGCTGAAAAGTGACTTTAAACCTCTTCTAAATGAGTGTTTGGCACAACTATTGTAAAAAGCAAAATTTAAGTATTTGGCTTTCAAATTTTTTAAATTTTTAATTTTTGGAGGAAGCTTATTTAAACAAATTTATAAATCAATTTTTTTTCCCTAAAAGTGCTAATACGTAATGACAGATATTTAAAGAGATTTTTTTATTCTCATTTTACCGTTCGATAATTCATAAAATTATAGAGAGAACTATATTTTTTCACATTCATTCTTTTATTTGGTTCAAAATTTTCTCTTAAATTTATTTATTTTCGTTTTCAATTAATAAAAAAATTTATTTTGAAAATTATGATTTAATTTAGTATAGTTGAGCATTTTTATTTTTATTTATTTAAAATATTATCAAATCATCTTGTACATCCTAAAACTTCTTTATTAAATTTAATGAATGATATTTTAATTTTTGTTATATAATTTTGAAAGTAATTCAACTTGAACAACACTTTTTTATGAAATTTTCAATGGAACCAATCAAACAAACCTGGGAACAAGAAGCCCCAACACGTTTCACATATATATTGGCCACTTCTTCTTTTTTTTTTTCAATGATTTTTAAAAGTTATAATATGTTGAATTCTAAAATAAATAATTTGATTAATATTAATTTAGTATTATTGTTGCGGTTAGAAAAAAATTGAGTTGACAAAAGTGCTTTTAAAAACTGGGATAAGAAAAATATTGTTAGAAATTTTAAATTTTTGGTATTACTTTGAAAAGATATTGTGAATAATTAAAATATTTAAAAGAATAAGCATAAAATATTAAAATATTATTCTTTCTGTTCCAATTTTTTTGTCCAACTTTTCTTTTTAGGATGCTCCCAAATTATATTCTTCTTTTTAAACATTTAAAACTTTTACATTTTATATTTTAAAATTATTTTTATAATTTTTATAATTTTTTTAAATTAAAATTTATGAAACTCAAATTTTATAAAAAAAATTTTTAAATTTAATATTAAATGCATTAAAATTGAAGTTTTTTTTTTTTTAATTTCATACAGTAAAAGTAAAATATAATGATAATATAGTGATTTTCGTTTTTAAACACATTTTTCATTGCAAAAACACGGAAGAGATTTTTTTTTTTTTTTTTTGTATTTGAAAAATCAAAATTTTAATTTTGTTTGGTTATTCAACATTAAAATTAAATCGAAAACAGATTTTGAACTCAAAATCTATTTTCAATATCCAATACTACACTATGCCTGAATCTTAAAATCAAATTTCATTTTCCATTTGGAAACTGTGAAAAAAGGCCAGCCCAAGTATAAGTGGATACTCAAACCCAGTTAAGCAACCCAAAAGCAGTTAATTCCGCTAAAACACACGCTTGGTGTACATCTTCCTGCAGCCCAAGGACTTGCCAAGCCCCCACCATTTCATTTGGTTGAAAGGTCTTTCTTTTCTATTCTGTGGAATTGGAGTTTGATAAAAATGGCGGCTTCCAACTCAGAAAATGATTCAAAAAATGAAATTCCAAGCTCAAGTGAAGCGGAGCAGCCTCAGTTCCAGGCTATTCGAATGCCAACTATGGAGGAAATTCGTGCTCAAGAAGTTTGGAATAATTGTGCTGTTCGTAGTGTCGTTAGCGGAGTCATGGGTAAGTCCCAAATTTTTTTAAAAATAATTTTACTTTTAATCTATTCTTTTAAATGATAATTTGTTTGGCAGTTAAGAGAAAAAAAAAAAAAAAAGAGCAAAAGAACTGGATAATTGATTGAATATTTGAAATTTGATGCATGCCAAATTGTTTTTGCGTGGAATTATTGGAATACCTGTGCATTATTCTGTCTTCCGTTTACTGGAGGGTTTAAATAATGATTTAGGGTTCTAAAGGGGTTTTAATAGTTGTTGTAATATTTGCAGGAGGTGGACTTGGATTCTTCATGGGCATGTTTTTGGGTGCATTGGATAATCCTATAATGCAAGATGAAATGACTGGTAGGCAACAATTCGTTTATAACGTAAAGCAAATGGGGCGAAGAAGCTTGAGTTCTGCAAAAGCATTTGCAGTTATGGGCTTAGTTTTTTCTGCTGTTGAGTGTGTTGTTGAGAAGGTACTATAGAGAAGCTAAAAATCAAAATTCACGCGCACTGACACATAGAAATAAAATTCGAAACTGAAATTTCTCATGTGCTTATTCATGTTCATTGTGTGTTGAAATAAAATTCGAACTGAAATTTCTCATGTGCTTATTCATGTTCATTGTGTGTTTTGAAAGGCTCGGGCAAAACATGACACCACAAATACTGTTGTTGCCGGTTGTGTAACTGGGGGAACTATGTCTGCAAGAGGTATTTACTTTCTTTCTGTTTTTTGGTACTACTTGTCATGTCTTTGTGATCTCAGTAAATGTTTATTAGATAGGGAGTTCATATCTTTGTTAGCATAGAAAAAGTTTTCAGTCATAACATTTAGGAGCTTTCTAATGTAGATTGTAGCATATTGTGCTGACATTTTTGGTTAACCTACATCTACTGGACACTATACCAGTGGACAGTCAGTTAATAGTGAGATGTTTATGAGTCTAATGGTCTTTTTTCCCTTCTCCCCCCCACCCCCATCTTTTGGTGTCTTTTTCATTTAAAAGCACAAAACTTTCTACTTCTCTTGTTTGATCTTTATTTGCTTTTTGCTTTTTTTGGGATATGCATAGGTTGGATATCCTATTTGTTGCTCAAGCACTTCTATTACTAATGCAATTTATGATTGAGATTTAGCGTTAACTAATTTCAGATTTGCTTTTATTTCCTTCAATTTCTGTATTCTATAAAATCTCTTGTTTTTTGGCCCTCAAAATTCAGCACTTAAGTTTAATCACCAACCTTTCTTCTTGCTCTTTACATAAAGATTTTGAAGTTCCAAAGAAAACTATTCATGCTACTTCTCAAGTATTTTTCTCTAGACTAGTTAAGGACCCATGTGCATTACGCATAGGACCTTCAAAAGAAGGGAAAAAAATGTTTACTAGAAAAATTACAACATATGAAGAATATTATCTGATAACAGTTTGTGATTTTCCCTAAAAATTTCAAACATGCACTGGTTTTATCAAATTTGCTCCAGTACCCATATAGACAAGTTAATTTCCCAAATTGAAATTGGTCCATCAACCGAACCGAAAATGAAATAATATAGTAAAATACAGATGCCACTCTAAATAGTGCAAAGACTAGCAAAAATAAGAAAATTTATAATCTACTTCACAAGTTAATCACCGAACAATATGAACATAGCTCCCTTTTGTTTCTTGTGCATCGTCCAATAAAGGCTCAATTTGGTGAAATTGAGGGTTCAATTGATTGCAATAAAATGATAGGGACTTGGATGATTATTTAAGGCTTAATACCCAAATAAACCTTAAACTTTACTCCAAAATGCAAAACGCCATTAATTTTTTATTTCATGAAATTAAGATTATAAACTTTTATTTTATTGTAATTATACTCATTAAATCTTAAAAATGGATAATAATATCCAATTGGCATAATTTTTAAAGTGGCATTTCCTCAACTATTTGTTGTTCAGCTCATCCAAATAAATCTAAATAAGCATTTTTTATAAATTAAATCACCTAACTAAAAAATTTTTAACAAAATATTGAATATTTTATATCATCAAGGATCAAATTACAATAAAATAAAAATTAATATCAGTAATTTCATGCTATAAAGGATCATGGACTTGTTTCTATTTTTAAGTAACGTTGGAGGGCTTATTTTGTATTATCCTATTATTTAATTTTAGCTCGGGGGCCTTTTTTATACCTAAGCCTAAAAAGTAAGAAAGCTTGATCATGCTTAAGGCTTGCGAGCTAATTAAGTCTGACGTTAAGATACTTGAGCATGGCTCTACAATGATCAAGTTGAGTTCAGATGTTTCTTGAGTCGAGCTCCATGTAACTTTTGAGTATCTTTTTGATTAGTTTATCAAAAGACAAATCCCTAGTAATGCTTATACCTAAGCCAAAAAAGTAATAATATCCTATTGGCTCTCTCAGGCTTATAAATTCCAATCTTATAGAAGTATTAGTTTCTTTAATTTAATGTGACGTTCCCTTGAAACTTGTTTCAGTGAAACTCTTAAAGGCCTTGTGGAGAGGTTTTTTTGATTGTTCTCCTATTTTTGTGCATTTTTGTGTGCTTTGAAACCCTCTAACCAGCACCTAGAAACCTTAAAGCCCTGCCATAATTGTTTCAAGTAATAATTGGCAACTAAACTTCGCTGCATTTACAGGGAAACCTGAATGCAGCTTTGATGATAGCCCTTTAATGTATTGAAATATTGAGAATGATTTTATCAAATGCAATAGCTACAACCAAAATCAAAGAAAAGATAAAAAAGAAACCAGCTGCAGAAGTGTCATTCTTCCAATGGTATCCTTGTTTAGGCAAAAAAGTTTAGCACATAAAAGGCACTATCAAACATTAGCAACCACCGCAATTAACAAAATCTGATCATTTCCACCATTGCATTTCATTTTCCAAACATAAGTAAGAATTGAGTAATCCGCAAATCAACAGATTAAAGTTGGTCAATGGAAAACTGGAAAAAAAAAAAAAAAACAAGTGTAACTCATTAATAATAAAAATGAAATCAAATCAGTGGGTCTCCAGTACCATTGCAAATCTGTGAGGCATCTTTTTTTGTTCTTTATGGACAACTTATTTGGCTTAACTTCACTGATCTCTTCAATTCATTGTTAATGATAGAAGGAAATTTGTACTTATCCTGTGTCATTGTAACGCAATAACTGGCAGTATCATATCTGGATGTGATGATTGAAAATGTCGTGGCCTTCAGCTTCCCACCCCTTTTTCTTTTTAACCAGTCTTGCACTTGCTGGGAGAATTTGGAGGTGATAGAATAAACCTTTTGCTTACATGTATCCTTTGTTTTCTTCTAAAACCTTTTCTTTCTTTTACTTTCTTTTTCTTTCTTTTATTAATGTTTATGCAAACATCGTGTTAAGGAATCGAAATTCTTTTTTTTTTCATTCTAACTCTCCCACAAACTGAAGTGTTTTACTTTAAGGAACCTGTGAGAAAAGAGGATTGAGAACAAGTTTTTTGGCTGGTATGAGTGACGGTTCCTACAATACTTATTCATGTCTAAGCTTTGCATCCTTTCCATGTTAAAAGCTTATCATCAATTTAAGTGGCAAATGTCAATCTCCCATGTTTGCAAGCTAATATTATGTTATTGATGATTTTGCTCTGTTTTCAATGCCCTGATTTATCTTTTATCTCTTTCTATTGTGTGTCTATAGGGGGTCCGAAAGCGGCATGCGCTGGTTGTGCCGGCTTTGCAGCATTCTCAGTTCTAATAGAGAAGTTTTTTGATAGACATACTTAATGGGATAGTTAACCTGCTCCAGTTTTACGGACATCAATTTATTTAGTTCTAGACAGAAGTCATAGCTCATCTGCTGAATTTATCATTTCTTTTATGCAATTTTACCTGATTCAAAACCAACCCTAATAACAAGGGAAGGGATTATGTTATCAGAAACTCTAGTTAAATTCTTGTGTGTTTCGATTTTTGGTTCACTACATTTCAATCAGAAGATATACACCCAAAAATGTATTTGATCGGACCTCGGAGATGTTTTTACTGCTTGATGATTGATTAAGAGCTTATCTTATACTGGAGTTAGGGATGTAGCCAAGCAGAACCGAGTCAATACAATGAGAAATTTGAATTTGATTCAAAACTCGGTTCGAGTTAGACTAAATTTTAATTTTAAGCTTGAATTTTATTTCAGATACAATTCAAATTATTTGAACTCGTTTGATTATGTTTGTTAATCGAATAAAAAACAAATTTGATTTTTGATTATTGTGTTTGAAGAAGTTGAGTGAGTTTGATATATATATACATATATATATATATATAAGAGAAATATTAATTTTTTAATTAAAATAATTAAAATATATATTAAAATGCAAAAACTCAATTAGATTTTCGAATTGGATATTCGAATTCAACTTGTTCGATAAATTGAGTTGTTAGAGCTTAATTTGATAATAATTAAATCGAATTTAAATTTTATTTAAATTAAACTTAAATAATTTACGAATATTAATATATCTTTTACTTTTTAATTAGACTATAAAGCTTGGTGAAAGAGGTGGGCAAAGCTATTCTAATTAAAGCATCTATCACATGTTGGCCTATTACAAACATCAGTTCAAATAGAATTGCGAAATAAGCAGCATTTATATAAGGTTGCCATCCTGTGTTAGTGTTGGAGTTTTAAATATATTGTTTCACTTTTTACCCTACCATGCATACCATGATAGTTAATAAGGCATTTGCATGGAGAAAGAAAACATTTGAAAGTGGAAGTGGTTCAATGAGAAGTTTGAGCTTGATTTAAAATTTATTATTTGAAATTTGGTTCGATTTTGATCTAATTTTAAATTTTCAAATTTAAACTCGATTTAAAATAAAAATTAAATTACTCGAATTTATTTAATTAAGTTTATTTACAAAATAAATAAAAAAAAGAAGTTTGGTTTTCATGCTCAACATCAAGTTAGATTATTTGTATTCAAATTCGAACTCGAACTCAAATTGATATATATATATATACACACACACATATATATAAGGGTAAAATAATAATTTTTTAATTAAAATATTTAAAATATAAAAATTCGATATTTAGACTTTTGGATTACTTGAGCCAAGTATTAAAATGTTCAAATTCGATTTGCTTGATAAATTGAGCTATTCAAATTTAGTTTCGTCTCTACTCAATAATAATTAAATCGAATTTAAATTTTACCTAAATTAAATCCAAATAATTTATGAAACTAAACATATTATTTATACCCCTAGTTCCGTCCATGGCTCACATCCATGGAGGTGGAAAAAAGTGGTGCAAAGTCGAAGATTTCACAAGGAAACATATTAGGGTATCAATTCGTATGCCTTTTCTAAGTTTTTTTTTTTTTTTTTTTTTATGATTTAACTCTTTTAACTAATTCCTAATAATTTCTCCTCATCATATTTTTATTTTTCATGACGATCCAACAGATAAAATATTTCCAATAAATTAGGTTATTAAACTTATTTAATGATAAAATATTATATATTTGTATTGTTTTTCAAATTGTTTCATTTATTTGATGTTAGAGAATTTTGAATATTAAGTATTTATTATTTTAAAATTTGTATACGTGTGTGTAATCAAATATTATATATACTGCCAATAAACTTGAAATGATAGATGGAAACAAATAGATATGTAAAGGTGAGTAATCAGTTTGTTTGATTTTGAAAAATCAAAAGTCTACTGAATTGATAAATTCTAAAAGATAATTGAACCAATCAACTTATTTTTAATAATTGAATTTAATAATTTAATCGATCGATTTGAAAAATAAAAAAAATTGTCACTACTTTTTGCCACCAACTTTAAATAATAATTTTGCAACAATTTTCATTCAATAAAACTCACTTTATAATTTTGCTATTAATGCAATATTTTTCCTTCTTAAAAATATAAATAAAAAATATTTTTATACATTTATATTATATATTTGATATATATTAAAAAAGTCGTTTAATTCAATGGATTCCATTATTAATTTTAAAACAAAAATAGATTGAATTATCTCACTAAATCTATTTATTTAACTGATAATCTTTGAAATCGAATTAATCCACCCAACTTGATCCAATTCAATGGTTGAAATCAACTTATATTTACATACCAATTTCAAAACAAACGTTCATCCATATGATACGTACTAACAATTTTAGTGAGAATCCTTTGATCATTTGAGTAAGTAAGATAGCTTAAATAAACTTCCAAAAATCATCTTAAACAAAATTTCAAGATTGGTGTCACTCATGGTTCCACCAATTTGGCGAGATACATTGGAGGGAAAGACACTTTCAAACCCGATGATCCAGATATATTTAGAAAGTTAAGCAATTCAAATTCCAAGCTTCGTAGATAACACTGCACTATTTGAATTTAAGGGCTCTTTAATTTTGAAAGAAAAAAAGTTATTACTAGAAAATTTTAAAACAAAGCTTACAATCAAGTGTCAAATTGAATCTCAATATTTGCAGCCACTAAGGCCTAATTTCATATTTTTGTTATAGTTTGAAAAAGCTCGATTTTAAAAAGTGTGTTAGAAAAATATGATTTTAAATTTTAAATTTTTCTTGAGTCATAAAAAAATTTTAAGTGTTTAGCATTGTTATGGAAAAAAAGTAATATTGGTGTATTAAAATATCCAAAAAAATTTTGTATAAAATAATAAATGTTTAAAACTATAAGGATAAAAAAATAATTTTACTTTCCAAAAATATTTTTCTAACTCCAAACATACCTCTAAAGAGCTTTTGCATTTAATTTGCAAAATAAATTTTGTAGACCGCAAAACTCAAAATTTACACCCTGTTTAACATTGAAGTTGCGATGAACTATAAGATTTTATGAATGTGGTTGAGCCACGTCAACTTTCCAAAGTAACTCTCACGGAACCAACTTCTCGGAAATTGAACTCTTGAATTCATTATTATTTCTCTGTATTTAGCTTTGTATTTAACTTGGTAAATATCATCTATTTATCGACTTCCAACATCGACAGCTTTGTATTATAAGCACATTCAATGATAGAATGGAAGTACTCCTTCATCTTTGCAATTCTAATTTGCCTTAATGTTTTTTTGAAAATCTCAGGACAGAAACGAAACTAAACTCAAAATTAAATAACCTGACTCCAAAAATAAATCAATCTGAATCCGCCCAATTACGACCTGTACGTTAAAGTATATTGGTCTTGTTATCACTAAAATTCGAGAGACGATTGTAGGTTTATCAATCTCATGTACTTCTATATAATTTACTTGTTAAGATATTGCATTGTAAGCTATCCAAATTACTCTGACTTGACTCATTTATTGTTAAGATGAGCTGCAGGTAAAGAGTCCAACCGAAGTCTTGACTTGAGTGACATGCAAACCTCACCAAGCTTTTGGGTTTTTAGTATTTCTACTGTCACGTAAACTTATCTAAATATATTATTATTTACTATAACATGTACTTAATTACAATTTATATTCGAATCTCAAATTCGAGTCAAGTAATTTGAATTTGTTTACCTAAATTTAAAAGTAGTTTTGAGTAATAATGCTCCATCAAAACGACTTGAGTTGAGCTTGAGCTTTAAGTTTTGCAATGCAATTGAGCTTGATCTTTTCACTGATTTGCTCAATTAGTTACTCACCTTTCAAAAAAGTAAAATATCTGAAACATTTTGATCATTTCTGCTTGGGGGATTGAATTTGGTTACCCGGTTGACGGGTTTATATCTCGCATGTTATGGTGGTTGTAAGTTTGCATTTAGCTAGCTGCTTGAGAGACTCGCTGTGATCGGTCAATAATAGTCATTACTTATTAGCTTGTTTCTTAATTCTTCCTTTTCTTTTAGACAAAGTCTTTGTTTCTTAGTTCATTACTTCACAATTTCTTTGTTACGTACACTAATATGTTGGCTTTAACCCAAAAGCTCACAAAGTTACTAACACAACATAATAGAAACTAAATTTAATATGGATATGGGGAGAGCTAAATCATACTAAATCTACGATCACAAAATTCATGCTACCATCACAAACTCTCCAACACCTACCTCTAGGGTCCAATCAAAGACTTGCATGGCAAAAGGAAAAGAATTGCTTTTGCCTCTCTAAACTGAAATTATGAAACTCAATAGGATAGCCTCATATATATAGAGGTGAGAGCATGGACTTCTCCTAACAAGTTAGTCAAATTAACCCATCTCATTGTGAGTCCAAATACAGAATTAAAACCCAAATCACACTTAACTAAAATCATACTACTATTTAAGTATATTACAATATGGTACAATATCAATTACTTATTAATAGAAAATCATATTACTATTGGGGTAATTACGATATGGTACAACATCAATTACTCACTAATTGACATTAATTAATATAATCCAATATATTAATATAACAATCTCTCACTTGCACAATATAAGTGATTAAACCTGAATCTAGACTAACAAAATGGCTATAAACAGAAAATGTCAATACAAGCAAATGCCTAAATCATCATACAATAGAATATCTATAAGCCTCAAAATGCATTGTACCAATAGGGTACCAATGTATGTACTTGCAAACTCTCTACATCTTGAAGGTATTCATAAACCGTAAAATGCATTATATTGACAAGATACATAAGTAAAGTTACAAATACTTCAATAATAATAACAACAACAACCATATATAAGTTTCCAAAATATATCGTGCTAACATGATGCGTGTACACAAACTCATAAACATTTGAAAAGCAATAGTATGATAATGGAAATGATATAAGAACAAAACTAATATCCATTTCCATTAGGTACTTCATATTTAAATCGAATGATGCATTGCTTCAAAAGAAGTACATGAGAATAACTTGAATGTTTCATCCAATAAAATGTTATGCTCAACAAAATGCGTGTAGACAAAATATACATTGTCTTAACGTGCGGGTCCGAGAACCCAACCATTGGACACGAAAATAAAAGCATTGTAAAAAACTTTAAAAAACTAAAGAAGTCACTACCAATCATTTTTAAGATATGATTAACCACTTAAAAAGTTTATTATTTCAATAAAACATTAAAACGAGTTTAAAATTTATTAAAAAGATATTTTGGTCATCGAAAACACAATTGAGTTCGTTAGTTCAATTACGTATGGAAAAAAATTAGCATTCCTACAGTACTCGTTAAAACAGATACCAATTGATTTCATGTTATCCTTAAATTTTTGTAAAAATAGTCTTGATTTTCATGTTTACAAATTAATTCCTTAAATTTCATTTATTCATTCCAAAATTATTTCTTAAAAACAAATCACTTTGAATTTTATGGTTACAAACAAATCTTTTTATTTTTTTTAATTCTTGAAAAACAAAATCGATTATTTTGGATCAATATAAAGAATCCCAAGTCTCAAAACACCTCATTCATTTCCTTATATTTAAGCGAAATTTCAAAAATGTCCCTAACTTTTGGAGTTTTCAAGTGCCTCACAAAACCAAGATAATATTTTTCATAAATAATAATCATTTAGGATCTCCCTACATATATACCAGATTTGAAGGGTTATTTTTACTTGAAATATTACCTTATTTTATTTTCCTTCTTCAAAGACAATATTTTTTTAAAAATACTTTTATTCATGAAACATGTAAGTGATATGCATGAACAACATGATAAATAATGTATGCATGACAATCAAAGAAAGAATGACAAATATAAATGCATGAACGCAATGACAATTCAAGAATGTTAATGCATGTGATAATTTATTAAAGTGAAATGTAAATGCATGAAAATGGGTTTAGGGTTAGCTTTTAAGGTTTAAGCTTGGTTGAGGGATTGATTTGCGGTTTCGATTTAAGGATTAAGGCTCAATTTAGGAAATAGGTTTAGTTTTTTGTTTAGGGTTTGGAATTTGGTTTGAGGTTTAGGGTTGGGTTAGGAGTTTGGGTTCGTTTTAAGGTTTAAGGGATAGATTGAAAGGTTTGGTTTAGGGTTTAGGTGTGATTTGGGTTTGAGGTCTAAATTCGGTTGAGGTTTTGGTTAAGTTTAGATTTAGTTTAGGGTTTGTTTAGGATTTGAGGATTGGTTTAAGGTTTAGGTTTGGTTTGGGCTTGGGTTCAGTTTAGAGTTTGAAGGTTTGATCTTGGTTCAAAGGTTTAGTTTGGGGTTTAAGTTTAGAGTTTATGGGTTTGGTCTTGGTTTTGAGGTTTGCATTAATAATGCATGTGACAAAATAAATAAATATAGTGTTAATGTAAAATATAACATTTAATGCATGAAATAGGACTACATAGGAAAACGAAAACTTAAGGCAAATTCACAAACAACTCATAAACTAATCATGCATGCAAAAACCTTACTAAAAGAAAATCAAACTTTTAGAGGCATGGGAAAAACCAAGGTTCAGCCATGCCATGGGTAAGGCCAAATTGAAACCTTCATGGCCATTTAATCATTTCTTGTGTTTGCCAAACATATGTGACTACGTATTGACCATTTTCATTCAATACAAACACATGAAAACAAGATTAAATTCTACTAAAAACCAACTCATTGAATACTTTCATATTTTCGTACTTTGATCAAACACATAGAAAACATGAAAATCTAACTAGAAACAAAAGCAAACATGCATAACAGGTTAAATTCTTAGCCAAGAAACAAGTTGAAAGTCTCAAACAAGCAACGGGGATGCTAGGTTGAGAGCTTCCCATGGCTCTCCCACATTCATTCCAGTATTTTCTTCAGTTAAGACATGTATCAAACACTTAAAAATCTATCTTAAAAAGGCCTTTTATTATCAAAGGATTTTTATCAAACATGTAAGAAACTACTAAGAATGAAAATATTAGAAACATTCATACTTGCGATATAACTAACATAGCTCATCAAAATAGTAGAATAGCATGAAAGTAACAATCAATAAAACCACAAACACATCATACTACTCAATCAAAGCAAGCAAATCTCATGAACAAAGCAAGAAAAGGTTCGGCCAAGCTATAAAAAAGCATAAGCTGAAACTTCATGGTGGATTTATTGTTGAGTTTTTATTCTTCTTACTTTAAATCATACCATTGATTTGGTTGGTTAAATTTATTGAATCAAGAATGAAAATATATAAGAGACAAAGTATGGAAAAAGTTGTTTTTTCTTTGAAAAAACACAAAAATAAAAGAAAACTTTATAGAAGAATATGGAACTTGCATGAAAATGTATGGAGGTGAGGAGAAAATTATACCTGTTAAGCTCCCTTAAATTTTATTTCTTTGTCCTTTCTTTTTTGCTTCTTTTCACGCCACTTTCTCCTCTCTTTTTCTTTCAACCCTATAAGATGAATTTAAAACCCAAGCCAAGGTTTCTTAGTCCTTGATCAAAGTTCATCCAAAAGTAAGTATCATTTTTCTCCTTTCTTACAAGTTTATCAATCAAGTAACCACCTTTGAACCTAAGATTTAAACATTTCAAATATCAACGACTCAAAATGAATACAGTATAAAATTTGACCTTTGGTGCAATATCTTGAAGAGAAAAAATTATTTCGCCCCCATTGGTATTTTTAGCCACTTTGCATGACTTTTTTAAAGGCTTACAATCCCATCTTTGCTTTTGTGATTTTAATGCACCAAAAATCATAAAATAATATTTAATTATGATATGAGCTTTTCATGAAAAATTAAGCTTGAGAAAATCAAATTACGAAAATAATCTTAAAAGGCATTTTAGTAATTTTAACCATTTCTAGGTCGATCAAGGTTTTCAATGCATAAAAAAATATTAAAATAATATCAAAATATAATTTGGAGCTTTTTGCAAAAAAATTGACTTAAAAAATATCAAATTATAAAAATACCTATAAATGGTATTTTGGTAATTTTAAAACCCTTTTGACGTGCAACCAGGGTTTTGACATATCAAAATTCATGAAATAATATCAGTATGATATGGAGTTTTTAGTAAAAAACTAACTTAGAGAAAGTTAAATTATGAAAATACTCTTAAAAGGAATTTTGGTAATTTCAATATTTCTAAAGTCCAATCAAAGTTTTTAATGCATTAAAATTCAAGAAATAATATCAAAACATGATCACGAGCTTTACATGAAAAATCAACCTTAAGAATGTCAAATTATAAAAATACCCTTAAAAGGTATTTTGATAATTTTACCCCTTTTGAGGTGCAATCATGGCTTTCAGTGCATCGAAATCACAATTTTATAAATATTAAGCCTTAATAATCCTATTCAGTTGTTAGTTCCAATGGTTGGTCCAAGTTCGCTCAAGTTTGATCGATTTTGATCAGATTTGACTTTGTTCAATCATGTTTGACTAAGTTGGACCATAACGCATTCGAGTCAATTTGATCTAAAATTAAGTTTTGAAAACTCGTCAATCTTAAAGAAATGTTGGTCAAAAACTACGTATGACTTTAAAAGGCCTCACAATTGGCTAAAGTTTACTCGAATAAAATTAAGTGTCTACATATGTATGGCAAATAGGAATCCATCCATCAAAGTTGCAATTGATTTCATTACACAGAGCTCCCATTAACTTAATACAACATAAAGCTTTACAACCTCTGAAAAGTGTCTGTAGTCAAGAAACTTTAACAGCCAAAATCAGGTAGTGATTAAACCAAAATTAGCTTTGTAGATTATGTGTTTTACTATTTACACCAACAATGGATTTCATAACTTTCTCTTTAATAACTTGAATGATTATATCTATTTATTTAAAGTGTGAGGAACTTCTATATTTGAAAGAAAGCCACCATTAAAGATTTACCACAAAACATCCCCAACAATTTCAAAATATAAAACCCAAGATCCAGTCTTGAGATGAGATTTTGCAATCAACAATTAGACATGTAGCTTCACCACATGCTACACATTTCACCTCCATTATCGAAGATGTTGTGAGTGTTTGTTTCACACATTCCTAGAAATTGCTCATATTGCCAATAATACCAAAATTAGCTTCACACAACATACAGAATCAAGATCAAATATCCAACTAAATCCATAATATCGGATCGTTGATGTCTGAATACAAAATTGCTCAAATGTATTCGAAGTACACTTACTGCATATATAATATCAAAATGCATATAA
Organism: Durio zibethinus; assembly: GCF_047325235.1. NCBI lineage: Eukaryota > Viridiplantae > Streptophyta > Magnoliopsida > Malvales > Malvaceae > Durio > Durio zibethinus. Next base: position 13,693,561 of record NC_143178.1, read on the forward strand.
ACTTGAGCATAGATCAAACTACCTATAGTTGAGGTATATTGAATATTTGACATGAGCCTTTTCATATATTTATCAACATAAAGACTTCAAGATTTAACAATGTCACCTTTCACAACAGGTGCCTTACTAGTAAAACAACAATGCATATCAAATCTATTCAACATGCATTGCATTTAGGTTGGGAAACCAACCAAATATGTCTTTATATCTATTGTGAAGAATCTCAATCCCCAAATCAAAATGGGAGCCTCACTTAAATTTTTCATCTGAAGTGACATGACATCATCTAATGTTTCAAATATAGGTTAATGTCTACGGTTGCTAATTCGATATCATCAAAATGTAGAGCACCTAAAATACATTGCTGCCACTAACCTCCAAATATATGCACTGATTACCATGTTTTTCTTAAGTGATAATCTCATCAAACTTTAATTATCACAAATTAGATAACTTTTAAGTCCACAAAAGGAAATCTTGTTTTTATAAATTGAATGTTTCATTACAAAAAACCATAGAAACTTTTGATTACCATGTTTTCCTTAAGTGATAATCTCATCAAACTTTAAATATTACAAATTAGATGCATTTTGAGTCCACAAATGGATATCTCGTGTTTATAAACTGAATATTTCATTATAGAAAACCACAAAAACTTTATGTTGCTCCATTTAAACATCTAGTCTTAATGACTAACTGATGTAGTTCATAAGCAAATGAACCACCAATGCCATAAAGATTTTAAAAGAATGAATGGTAGAAACAGCATAGAAGGTCCGTTACACCCAATTCATTATTTCTCATTTAAAGCCTTAAATTATATAATTGATTTTAAACCTTTCTACTTGGTATATAGAGTACCTTTTCAACCTTTTGATCTTGTAGGTCCATTAACAATTAATTAGACTACAATGATATGGTCATGATCTCACATATAACTAAACAACAAAAATGTAATCTCATACTACTTTGCAAGCATCCAACTCTAAGAGTTAGGATCATCAAAAGCCTCATAAAACGTAACAAAATCAGAAGACACATGAACTCCACATTTATATTCCTATGTAAGTTTATGTATAGTTCCAGAAATGAGATTACTAGGATCTGCTACTTGTTTAACCGTTTTGTGGTATTTTTCATCAATAACTAAATCACACATGGGACTAGCACAATAACAACAAATTTTTCATGAGAATAACTGTAAACACCCTATTTTGTCTGAATATTTTTTACAAATTCAATGAGCTTTATTTGCAAATTGGGCTTTAATACAAAATTTTGGACCTAAAAGATTAAAAGCCCGAAAATCTTAATCTTAGTTTTAATTTGGATTTGAATTTGAATTTGAATTTGAATTTGAATTTTTAGTTTTAATTTTAATTTTGATTTCAATTTTATTTTAGTTTTTGTTTAATTTAGCAACCAAAATCAGGTAGTGGTTAAACCAGAATTAGCTTTGTAGATTATGTGCTCTATTATTTACACCAACAAATGGATTTCATAACTTTCTCTTTAATAACTTGAATGATGTTATCTATTTATTTGGAGTGTGAGGAACTTCTATATTTGAAAAAAAGCCACTATTAAAGATTTACCACAAAACATCCCTAACAATTTCGGAATATAAAACCCAAAATCCAATCCTGAATAAAATTTTGCAATCAACAATAAGATATGTAACTTCACCACATGCTACACATTTCACCTCCATTATCAAAAATGCTACGAGTGCTTGTTTCACACATTCCTATAAATTGCTCCTATTGCTAATAATATCAAAATTAGCTTCACACAACATACTGAATCAATATCAAATATCCAGCTAAATCCATAATGCTAGATCATTAATATTTGAATACAAAATTGCTTAAGTGTCTCCGAAGTACACTTACTGCATACACAATATCAAAATGCATACAAACTTAAGCATAGATCAGACTACCTATAGTTGAGGTATATTGAATATTTCACATAAGCGCTTTCATATATTTATCAACATAAAGACTTTAAGATTTAACAATGTCACCTTTCATAACAGGTGCCTTACTAGTAAAACAACAATGCACATCAAATCTATTCAACATACATTGCATTTAGGTTTTGAAACCAACCAAATATGTCTTTATATCTATTGTGAAGAATCTCAATCCCTAAACCAAAATGGGAGCCTCATTTAAATTTTTCATCCGAAATGACATGATAGCATCTAATGTTTCAAATATAGGTCAGTGTCTAAGGTTGCTAATTTGATATCATCAAAATATAGAGCACCTAAAATACATTACTCCCATTGACCTATAAATATATGCACTGATTGCCTTGTTTTCCTCTCATCAAACTTTAATTATCCCAAATTAGATACCTTTTAAGTGCATAAAGGGACATTTTATTTCTGTAAATTGAATGTTCCATTATAGAAAATCACAGAAACTTTTAATTACCATGTTTTCCTTAAGTGATAATCTCATCAAACTTTAAATATCATAAATTGGATGCATTTTGAGTCCATAAAGGGATATCTCATAAATTGAATGTTCCATTACAAAAAACCACAAAAACTTTAGGTTACTCCATTTAGACATCTAGTCTTAACGTCTAACTAATGTAGCTCCTAACCAAATGAGCCACCCATGCCATAAAGATTCTAAAAGAATCAATGGTAGAAACAACATAGAAGGGTCCGTTACACCCAATTCATTATTTCTCATTTAAAGCCTTAAATTATATAATTGACTTTAAACCTTTCTACTTGGCATATAGAGTACCTTTTCAACCTTTTGATCTTGTCCATTAACAATTAATTAGACTACAATGATGTGGTCATTCATCATGATCTCACATATAACTATACAACAAAAATGTAATCTCATACTACTTTGCAAACATTCATCTTTAAGAGTTAAAATCATCAAAAGCCTTCTAAAACGTAACAAAATCAGAAGACATATGAACTCCACATTCATGTTCCTCTATAAGTTTAGGTGTAGTTCCAAAAATGAGATTACTAGGATCTACTACTGGTTTAACCACTTTGTGGCATTTTTCATCAATAACTAAATCACACGTGGGACTAACACAACAACAACAAATTTTTCATGAAAATGACTATAGACATCTCATTTTGTCTGAGTATTTTTTAAAAATTCAATGGGCTTTATTTGCAAATTAGGCCTTAATATGAAATTTTGGACCTAAAAGATTAAAAGTCCAAAAATCTTAATCTTAGTTTTAATTTGGATTTGAATTTGAATTTGAATTTAAATTTGAATTTTTAGTTTTAATTTTAATTTTGATTTTAATTTTATTTTAGTTTTTGTTTAATTTTGAGTCAAAGAGTCAACAAAAAGTATAAAAAAAAAAAAAAAAGGGTCAGAATTACAAATAAAACGTGGGATTTTTCATAAAGCCTAAAATTTGGTTCCTTGATTCCGTGGAAGATTGAAAAATTAAGACCTAATTCCCTATAGAAATATTTGAGCTCAATCTATAGAAAAAGGGGAAGAATCTAGAAAAATAAAATCTTAAAAATCTTTGGTAAGATCCGATTATTGCTTGTCCAGATTAAACTGGGGTTTGATCCTATAAAAATCCTATAAAAGGACCCAATTGGTAATCAGAAAGAGGGCCTCAAAAGCAGCAATTCACAATGTATACAGAGGCAATTAACAGAGATCAATCGTGCAATTAACAAGACACAACTTGCAATCAAGAGGAAATACAATCGGTAGAAATCAGCAATCAAACTTCCAGAAGCACAGCAATTAACAAGAAAGCCACACGAATTCTTCCCACTCAGAAGCAGCAATCCACAGCCAAAGGGGGCCTCACAAAGAATTCATAACCATTATAGAGACAGTTTAAGGCAATTAAACTAGAAGCAACACAAGGGGTCGAATAGGTAACCAATAGAGGCAGTAAGCAATTTTGCACATCATTTAGCCTCAAACACTGATCAAAATGCGAATATGGGGAAACAATTGATGAGGCAGTAGATGTTCAACAACAATTTCAGTAGTTTGTAGTAAACACAGGCACACAGAGAACAGCAATCTCCCAAGTCTTGCACAGAAACACAGTCCTACATCAACCCAGAGTAGAAGAAATTTAGCAGAAAAATCCATAATAAGGAGGCAGTAGAGATCACAAAACCAACAATCAAAGACAGAATTAGCTAAACCTACAAAAATCAGAACCATTCAAACAAAAAACCAAAACCTTGCCCACAATCAAACAAAGCAGCCATAACAGAAAGAAGAAATCCAGCAATCCGCATGACCAAAGTCAAATTGAGAAATTCACAAGCAAGCAATTACCAGGTACATACGCAATAACAAAAGAAATAAAAAAAGGAAGAAAGTGCAAGATAAAGTTTCAACAGCAAAAGGATTTTTTGAAGGTTTTGGTCTGAGTCTGTGGGGTTTTTTTTATTTCTCTGGGGTCTTTAAATAGAGGCAGCTGAAGTAGATGACAGTGGCCTAAGGTGCTGGTGAGATCAACAATAATTACTGGCAATGGCAGCGAGTTGCTTAAATATGGCTATGTTCGGTTCTTTGTTGGTTGAAATTTTTGGTGTTCAATTTTAAAGAGAAGGCAAAGTATGTGTCGAAATCGAGGAAGAGAAGAACATTTTTTTTTTATTTGCTTGGAAGGAGATACTTCAAATGGTGGTGCCGTTTTGGAAAGTCAAGAAACCAATCCTTTTTAGACCCGCTTTAGGACCCACGCAGGTGCCCGAGAAAGAGCCGACCCAACTTGTTCCTTTGGGTCCAGGTTTTATTTTATTGTTTATTGTTTTTATTTTTTTATTGTGTTATTTTATTTTCTTGTTTGTTTTTTTTATTATGATTGAAGTTAGTTGAGACGAGGGAAAAAAAAACTTTGGTATTAATTTCTTATATATACTTGCATGATTAATATTTATTTACATGATTTATTAATTTAATTAGATGATTATTAATATATTTATATGTATGATTGCGTGATTATTAATATGTTTATTTATATAATTATATTTAATTGTTTAATTATTAATATATTTAATTGCTTAATTATTAATATATTTATTTGTATGATTATTAATATATTTATTTGTATGACTATATTTAATTACATGATTATATATATTTGCATAATGATTTTTATGGCATTATATTATTGCATGATAATTTTTGCATTGCATGATTTTGTATTATTGCATATTTATTGCATGGTATGACTTTATATTATTGCACAATTTATTGCATGATATGATTTTATGTATTACATGATTTATTGCATGATATAATTTATATTATTGTATGATTTAAACATGATATGATTTAATATTTATTGCATGATTGCTTGATATTTTAATAAAATTTTTGTATGACAATGTGTTGTAAATAAATAAAAGGAATAGAATTGATTAATTTGTATGATGAAAATACCATTTTTGATTAAGTCTTAGATAAGATAATACATAGTTAACTTAGTATCAATTCTGAGCGTAAAATGGAGCTAATACCTTCCCTGTATGTAACTGACTCTCAAACTTTAGTTATGTTAATATGAACCATAACCTTTTTTTTTTTAAAGGATCTTAGTCTACACTTAAGATAACTTTAAAAAGGATAGATTCATATTGGTGGCCAATAACACCTAAGAAAAAAAATTAGTAACAACTCTATTATTTTTGTGTTTAATGGGTAAGTTTTTCCAACCTAGAATTTTTGACATTTTGGTGAATTCGCTAGAGAGATTAGAAAGTTAAGCCATTAGTTAGTTATGTGTTATTTTAAGCCTTGCTTTGAGGGTTATATTATGTAATTATTTGTGATTTTCAAATTACTAACCTATTTGTTTTTGTTTTCTTATTTTGCAGATTTTGATTTGTATATGCATCAATTAATTTGATTATTTGGCATATCTCTTTACACACACCACTCTTACATTCATGTATAAGCTCTAAACCTGAGTTTTATCCTTTAATAGGAGGGAGCAAGTACTTACACTTTCGTGAGGTGATAACCTCTATATGGGCTAGTGAAAACTCTCACTCAAATTGAACCATTTTTATTTAAGCCTATAATAATGGGTAAGGATTGGGGTGCCTTAATAGTTTATAATGAACAATGATATAGGGAACAATTTGAGAGCTTTTAGATTGTCAAGCCTTTGAACTCAGCATGCATATAAACCTTAAGGATTCAAACCTAAGTTAGAGCCTTGCCTTCCATTTTGTTAGAAAAACTTAAATAGGACACATGATGGGATATTTATTTTACTTGTAAATTTATCTTTGTATATATTATGTGCATGCTAACCCTTTATATTGTTTCTTGTATATATCATGTTTACTAACTCTTTTCTTTTACCATATATACAGACATTTACATTATTGAATCCTTTTTATTGCATTCAAGCATACATGCATTCGTTCATGCAAAAGATAGGAAGGTTTCATGAACATCTCTCTAAATATGCATCATAATTATGGTAAATCAAGGTTCAAGAATAACATAATCTCCATATCAAGCTAAAATTATGGTGAAAAAACAAGCTCTTCATTTTTAAAAGATAAAAAAGGAATAAGAAGAAATGAAGGGGCAATTAGAATATATGACTGAATTATTGAAAAATCTGAACAAAAGAAAAGCAGTGGCTAAAAGGATTGATGATCCAATATACCTGCTTGGTTTTGGCCCATATTCTAAATAGACATCTCAAGAAGCCAACAATCAAAAGCCATTTACGACAAACTACCCCCTATATACATACTAACATGCCTTCAACCATGGCTCTTACTCATATGGCTCTAATTCTTGAACCAACTCAAGTTCCTAATCTAGATGATCCAAAGGAACAAAAAAACTGAAGACAAATACAATAGAAACCAAAGAAGGATTTGGATCTCAATAGAAAATGAATCTTATTGAAAAAAGGCTTCTAGTTATTGAGGGGATAAATTTTTATAGTTCAATAGATGATATTGAACTGTGCTTAGTTCTTGATATTAGCATTTCACCCAAGTTTAAAATGCTTGAATTTGAAAAATATGATGAAACTAAATGTTCTACAATGTATGTCACTATGTACTATCGTAAGATGGCTGCATATACACATGATGAAAAGTTACTCATCCATGTTTTTCAAGACAACCTTATTAGATCTGTTTCAAGGTGATATGTTCAATTGGATAGGTCTTGCATCAGTCGTTAAAGGGAACTAACTAGGGCATTTATTACACAATACAAGCATATAATAGATTTTGCTCTAACCGATTTATCTTTACAAAGTATGAAAAAAAAAAAAACACTAAAAACTTTAAAAAAATATGCCTAGTGGTGAAGGGATACTAAAATTTGAATTTTAAGGTTAAATTTAGAGTTTTGTGGCATTCTTGCATTTAATTCTGAACTTTAAACTAAAATTCTAAAAGTTTTCATGGAAATTTTGGACTTAGACATTTCTTGATTAAAAATGTTGAAGATGTTTAACATGACAAGATTAGTTAGAACATAGTGAGATTTAAGCCTAACAAGATTGGCACATAAGAAAAAAAATATTGATTTTGTTTAAAGTCTCCAAGCCTCTATTAAGAATGACCTTTTTCAAATATGAGAATGATTTATAAGATCTCTAGACATAATCTTCAGAACTTCTGGGCATGATTTATAAGACCTCTGAGCAAAATGCTTTGTAGTTGTATACTTGAATGCTATAATGAAAATATTTATTTAATGATAGTTATATTAACTAAAATAATCTTGGGTTGGTTTCATTAAGTTATTATTTGAAATTAAACTAAAAGAATGAAGAGATTACAAATACAAATTAAGTTATTTATAGTTCATTCATGCATTACACTAATGAATAAGATGTTTATAAAATTATTTTTGCTAGTATATAAATAGATGATTATCTTTTGTATATATGATGAATGCCAACTAGAATTCTATTGACTTGTTTGGCCTTAGTGTTATGATCTGATACATGCAAACTAGAATTCTAGCCCCAAACATGTTCTTCTGTCATCTCTGATTCATGTTTTTTCTATGATTCAACCTCAAGCAAGGCATTTTCTGTATGATTTCTTCATGCCTTCTTGTAACACCACAAATCCACGATATTTATCTCAATATCGCAGTTTAGAAGTGTAATTTGAGATCTCACTTAGGTTTTTAAAGAAATATGTTTAATCTTTTCATTCTCTTGTATAAAATGATTGTTATTAGATAGCTATTTAATTGTTTTTTATAATTTGAATTGCTCTATATCTGTATCTTGTTCTTCAAATATATAAGAAATAGAATAAATTTTACTGCTATCTATGTGGTGAATGAGCCAAGGTGAATTGCACTTTAACATACTTTTGATAAATAGAAAATCAAAACCACCATTTTATCACTTCGAATGTGTTTTGGGAGTCATAATCTAGTATACTTTGTATTCTTGACAATAGTAGAATTACAAAAACCTAAGTTCTATATATGATATCTTTTTGTTAACTACCAGTTACTGAATGCAGCAAGCAACTGGTAATTTTGCTATAATATGTTATATTTTATTTTATTATGTAACTTCTATCATTTTTTTATAAAAATAGCTAAGATTGGGTGTTAAATTGTGTTAATCCACAATATTAGGCAACCAATTGGAAATATAGTTATTGAAAGTAGTTGAAGTTTGGTTTGGTATCATGTTTAATATTGCAATGAAGATGCAGCCACTATATGCTGCTTTCTCTGCTTAAAACAAGACACTTAACTTCATCCTTTTCTCTCTATTTTTCTTTGAACATAGCTACACTTTTCCAAAGATTTTTACGGAAATAAACCACTAGCCTTACAATAAAGCAGTCAACCACTCCCATTTTCCTTTACTTTGTTAGTATATTCACATCCCAGAATGTAACCTATAATTTTTTTTTGGGTCCTTGTTCTGCAATGCTGATTAAATTTATCAAAAGTATCACATAGAAAAGTTTCTTTGATCATCCTATGTATGAAACAAAAAGCAGATTCTTAACATACTAATTTAGATATTGCATTTAATTTTATTGCACTGTTATTAACAATTTTAGATATTGCTTATATTAGAATTAATTTAGGGTTATCTAATTTCATAGTTTTGCATTCTAGGTTATTTTTATTCACTATTTTAGATATTGCATTTAATTTTTTTTTTTACATTAGTTTTAGGTTTAGTTTTTTGTTTTTAATAGTTTAAAATTTTACTGCACTTAATTTTTAGTTACTACATTAGGTTATTTTCATAATTTGTCTTTAGTTTACTTTACTACATTGTTAATTTAGCTACTAAATATTTTACTACTTTTATTCTTTTGATTCTACATTATTTAATTAACTTATATTTATTGATTATAAAGTTTAATCAATGTGTGACATAGAATATGTGTAACTATGAAATATTTGACATAAGTTCATTATTAGTTAACTATAGCAACATGTCAAAGTGGGTGGCAAATATGTTAATATCAACTGTCAAATGATCCTTTATATGTAAGAAAAATAAAGTGATGCAAATTATTTGTTTAATGATAGTTTTGTTGACTAAAACAATCTTGGGTTGGTTTTATGAAGTTATTATCTAGAATTAAACTAAAGGAATGAGGAGATTACATAAGCAGATTAGGTTATTTATGGTTCAATTAGGCATTACATTAATAAATAAGATGTTTATAAAATTATTTTTGTTGATATATAAATAGATGATTACTTTCTATATGTATGAATTTATAAAATTATTTCTGTTAGTATATAAATGGATGATTACCTTTTTACTTTCTATATATATAAGATAATTTACAAGAATTATCTAATTGTGTTTTTTTATGCTATGCAGATGCTTTTTTGTAGAAATCTATGATGGGATCATTATTTTAGGAAGTTATTTATTTTGTAGACATTCAATGATATTTTTTTTATCGATATTTATTTTATCAGACTTGGTACAATGACTTTAGTTTTTGACTTATACTAAGTTTGTGGATTATAAACAATTTACTTATAGTTTTAATGTTATTAAATATCTTTTAGTTTATTATGTATTTTTTGTTTATATGAAAACATATTATATTATGATTATAAATAAATTAATATTAATAATTGAACATATAATTTTTTAAAAAATTTACCAATATCTTAACATTTATACTAAAGCACTTAATCCTTGGAATATTTCAGGCGATACTAACAGTCACAATTCATCAATAAAACATAATAAAAAATTAAAACATACAAGTTTATACTAATAGTATCTAATTGTCAGTATAGGTAAGAAAATTAAAAAATACACATCATCTTTAAGATAATTGCTACTATTTTGAATGGAATAATTATAATTTTTAGGTCCAATGCATGAAAAATGTTTTTAAAATGGTGCAAACTCATACACATTTTTTTGGTCGTTTTCAAGACTTCGTTAACAAATTCAAGCCGGCATTTATTATACCACATTTAGTTTAAGATGGATATTAATGTAATATTCTGTAATATTATTTAATTATATAATCAAATATAATATTAAAGATGATGATATTATAATTTGAATAATATCGAAGATTACGATATGATTACAATATTGAATGAGAGTTTTTCCTTAATTAAAATCCTCTTTATATAAATAAAAAACCTCTATATATAATTTATTAAAGCTAGTGAATACAAAATTTTTTCTCTTCTAACATTGGTGATGTTTTATCACTTTATTTGGTATAAAGTATTAGGTTTAGGCTATATTTGAATAGTGCGGCATTGTCAAAACCTCCATCTGCCACTTAGATCCATTTGGCAAGTGAGCTTTATTCCAACTGCATTGAATCCTTTCATTGCCATTAGAGTTTGTTTAGGCTTGTTCATGAATTGCACTATTTATTAAGGTTGCAAGTTTGGTTTAATTTAAGTTGAATTTTAGACATAATTTTTTAAGTTCAAATATGATCATTAATATTATTTTACAAATAATTTTAATTTTAAAATATAATTAAAATATTAATATAAAAATATTTTTAATTATATTTTAAATAATAATGAATCTAAATAGGTTTTAATGGCCAAGTCGAGCTAGGTTTTGAGCAAACTTTTGTAATGTAAATCAAGCTTGGCTCAGCCATAAAAATCTTTACTTAAGGGTTTAATGAAAATTTCAAATCCCACCACCTTTGTTCCTCGTTTTATCCTTACTTCACATTTTTTGGGCCTTGAGGCTAAAAAACAAGGATAAAAGTGGCCCTATCAGTTAACCAGTCCATGTACATTTTTCTACCTTATTTTTTGTTATTTTACTTTTCATTTTTTAAGTTTTTTTAAACTACTTTAAATAATAAAGTGTGGGTTAAATATATTGACAATGTAACTTTTTAATTTTACAAATAAAATTAAAAAAATAACACATACCTTTTAAATAATTTCTTTTAAATGGCTTAGATGACAATAATCAAATAAGCCTTAGAGCTTCGTTCAAATTATATATCAATCTTCAATATTTTCTTAGACGGAACTAAAATTATAAACCTTTATGTCATTATAATAAGTTCAAAACACATAATCTTAAACAATCAAATAAGAAATAAACAATATTAAATAAAAAAGGGAAAACTTGCCTGTGATGTGAAGAAATCGAAAACTTCTTCAATCCTCTGTTTGAAAACAGAGCAAAAAATTTACTTCTATTTTATGTGTTTTGCAATAAACAATAATTTATGGCAAAAAATTAGGGAAAAAGAAGTTTTATTTTTCTTCGCTTGTCTTAATTTATTATTATCCTTATCATTTATCATTGTAATAAAAATGAACTTTTTTTTATTTTTCACTTTATTTGAGTGCTACCTTGAAAATTATTTATTTTTATTGATTGGACCACGTGTAAAATGACAACTAAACCATTAATTAGTCTTTGACTCCTTGCTTTCTTTGTACTTAGTACTGGATAATTTTTAGAACATAGTAAGCTACAAATTATTAGAATTAGAACTTAAATTTATTAAATATTATTTTTAAAAATAACTATATTTTCCCTTTAATGTTGGATTTGATCTTTTTTGTCAAATTTTATTTTTATTGTTAAAATAATTATATTTTTTATAATAATTTCCATGAGAGATTACTTTCAATATATTGTATAGATTTATTGTAATTTAATATATAGTTAAATCTTATGTAATTAATTTAATATGTAATTTAATAGGAATATTATAAAAATTTTCATAAAATGCCACATGTCAAATTTCATGATGCAATAGTAAGGGTATTTTAGTAATTTTATATGTAGTTAATTTTATATCTTGTTAAAATTTAATATGTAATTTAACAAGAATATTATAATTATTTTGACCAATTATGGTAGAAATGCATTTCCATAATTATGATAAGAGGCACATTATAGTAATTCTGACTACTTATATTGAAAAGTTATTTTTGTAATTATGGTAGGAGAACATTATAGTAATTTTGGCTAATTATGGAAGGACGGGCGTTATAGTAAATTTTGATATATGTCAGCTACTAATCAATTAATTAGAGGGGCATTATAATAATTTTTTTGGGAAATTACTTTTAATATATTATATAGATTTATTTTATTTTAGTAATCTAATATGTAGTTAAGTTTTATATAATTTCAATGAAGCAATGACAAAGATATTTAGTAATTTAATATATAGTTAATTTTATATTATGGTAAAATTTAATATGTAATTTAATAGGAGTATTACAATAAATTTCAAACAAAATGCCATATGTCATTTTGTAATTATAGTGGGTAGAGTATTATACTAATTTTAACTAATTATGATAAGAGGAGTATTTTTGTAATTATTATAAGAAAGGTATTATAATAACTTTAGTTGATTATGGGAGTAAAGGTATTATTGTACTTTTAGATATGTGCCAAACAATTGTCAAATAATTGAAGGGGAAATTTAGCAATTTCAAAAAGAATTACTTTTAATTATAGTTAGCTAATGATGGTAGAAAAGGCATTTTCGTAATTATAGTAGTATGTGCATTATAATAATTTTGACTAATTATGATATTTCATAATTATGATAGAAAAAGTATTATAATAATTTTAGTTAATTATAAAAGTAAGGGTATTATTATACTTTTGAACACATCAAACAATTATCAAATAATTAAAAGGGTAATATAATAACTTCTAAGAGAATTGTTTTAATTATATAATATTAATTATAACCATTAAATTTGACTATGAAAGGAATTAAGTATAATATAGATAATAGTGAACTATACCCTAAAATTATTTGTTACTAAAAAAAATCCCTCTAAAACATTAAATAATATTTTGTACTAAAAAGAAAGTTTGTTCATTAATTTTTTTTCTTTTCTTTTCTTTGTTGTTGACAGGATTATTAGCTCATTCATTTCTTACATCAGATTTAATTTTCTTTTAGTATAAAAGGAAAAAAATTTATTTAATGGTTTTCGGGTGTGTTTGGTACATGTTGATGGTTGTTTTGGGTGTCGGTAGAATGAGTGGTGATTTAGAAGTCGTACGAAGTATGGCTTGAACTTGCAACAGTAAAGCACAATCAAGAGGTGTCGAAGTTGGTTCTTCGAGATACACTCCAATGCTTAAGTTAGTCAAGGATTTAATATTTTTGTGAAGAAAAACGTAAACTACAAAAAGTATTAAGGAAACTTAAAGGAGAATGGTTCTTAGTTCTTATTACACTTGTGCCTCATTTTTACATTATAAAATGACAGAAAAGGGCGGTGATGTTAGTAGAATAGTTGACTACTGATAAGAAGTCACTGTGGAGCTTCAGTAAAAGCCATGTGGGTAAGTGTGGGCTTTATTTGATAATCCTAGATCAATATAGGTTGCATTTAATGATCTTAAACAAGTTGGAAGCCTATTGATCTGTTGTGAAGTGATATCTTGATACGATATTAGCGGAGATAATTGGACAAGACCTTCTTAGGCGAGGGCAAGCCCACATTGTGACAAAAAGTCTAGATATCAACCCTTTTTAGTGGTGAAGTGGCAGTCAAGCATATACCAACTTGGTGAGCATAAGAATTGACATTGTTGACTTAGTGAATAGGTATAACAGTGCACATGATTATTGTAGACACCCAATTGGGTCCAGGCCCAGATCAATTGGGTTTGACCCAAATGGGTAAGGCCCAATTCAATTTTATCCTGTATTATTATTTTTTTTCTCTTTCTTTTGTATTTTATGTATTTTATTATTTATTATTATTATTATGTATTAATATACGTATATATTTATTTATTTATTTATTAGATTAGATTTATATGTATTTTATTTATATAGTTATATATTTATTATTATATTATTATTATTATTTTTTTGTTTTGTAATATATTTTTGGGTTTATCTTATTTTATTTGTTATTATTATTTTTTAAATTATCTGTCAATTTTATCTGATTTTTTCTCGATTATCAAATTTTATTTTTTTATTTTTTTATACTATAATATCTTTTGATTTATCTTTTCTAATTATCTAGTATTTTTTTTTATTTTGATTTTTATTTTGGAAGGCTAAGATTAAAAGTTGAAGAATCCTACTGTGGAGGGGAATTCAATCAGAAGAGTCCAATTGGATTCAAAGATTGAATCCCCGTCCAAGGAGGAATTGGGATTGATCAGGAACTCCTGATCAACCCCTATAAAAGGCACCTCTTGGAACAGATGAAGAGGACACAAAAAGAAAACAGTGAGCAAAGCTACTGAATTTGAGAGAAAAGAGGTGTATAGAAGAGTTTTCGAAGGCTAAAGAAGGTTGAGAAGAGTTAGGATAGCTGTAGGGATCGGAAATAATTTTTTAGAAATTTTTGACGAAAAATTTTTTTGAAAATTTTTGGGAAATTTTCAGATTCTGGCCAAAATTCCGGTGATATTTGAATTTTTCGGCAACAATTCCGGTGAACCTTGAAGTTTTCGACGACCTGCCCAGTTCTCGGCGAACAATCCCAGAAACCGGTGATCTTCCGGCAAACTTCCGACGAACCTCCGACGAATTTTCCAGATTTCGGTGACTTTTTCCAGAATCCGGCGAAAATTCCACCGGTGTTCTTCAGGCCCTTTAGAGAGAAGGGAGAGGAAAAAGAAAGAAGAGAGAGAGGGGAGGAGCGTTCTGCCAAAAAACAGAGGGAAGTGCATTTTATACCCTCTCAAAACGACGTCGTTTTGGCCTTAAGTAACCGAGGATCCGCGCGTTTTGCCGAAACCCGACCCGATCCGAGCGTCGACCCGCTTCTGACCCACGCGTGCCTGCCCCCCTCCGAGCCAAATCAAGCCGAGCTTCCCAAGCCGCCCCTCGAGCCGTTTTCCCTTCCTTGAGCCGAGCCGAGCCACGATCCGAGCCGCTCCAGGTTTTTTTTTTTTTTGAATTTTTTTTATTTTCATTTATTTTTTTATTTGTTTTTTTCTATTTTTTTATTTATTAGATTAGATTTATTTAATATTTTTATCTTTATCTTATTTTTATTTTTGTTTTACTTTTCTTTATTTTTTTTCTTCTTTATTTACTTTTATTTTGTTTTATATTCTTTAAATAAAAATCAAAAAAATATTTTTGAGGAAAAGTTGAAAGTATCAATTTTCCTTAGAAATAAATTTTCAAAAAATATTTTTTGGGAAAAAATTGAAAGAAAAGTTGAAAGTATCAATTTTTCTTAAAAATAAATTTCAAAAAAATATTTTTAGGAAAAAGTTGAAAGTATCAATTTTCCTTAGAAATAAATTTCCAAAAAATATTTTTGGGTAAAAGTTGAAAGTATCAATTTTCCTTAAAAATAAATTTCAAAAAAATATTTTTAGGGAAAAGTTGAAAGTATGAATTTTCCTTAAAAGTAAATTTTCAAAAAAATATTTTTGGGGAAAAGTTGAAAGTATCAATTTTTCCTACACAAGAACAATCATCCTCTCCTTCCTTTCTATTTTGATTTTG
The DNA here is from genome assembly GCF_047325235.1 of Durio zibethinus. Taxonomy (NCBI): domain Eukaryota; kingdom Viridiplantae; phylum Streptophyta; class Magnoliopsida; order Malvales; family Malvaceae; genus Durio; species Durio zibethinus. The sequence goes on from NC_143178.1 coordinate 13,709,501, forward strand.
ATTTTGATTTTTCTTTAATTAATCCGACGACGGAGCCTCTGCAAGTGAAACAGTAGTTTTTCTTGCATACTCTTGAGGTGAGGGAATTTTTTCAATTTTCTGCTAAAAGTATTAGAGTCAATTGAGAAAAATTTCCAATAATTAATTACTTGGTAAAATTTTAAAGCTCATTGGATAACACAAATTTCAGCTGATACCATCTTTTGATGAACGTTGTGAGGGTGCTATAACCTTCTTCACATGTAACCGAACTCCCGAACCCTGTTCTGGTTAGTAGACCTGAACCTATTCTTTTAGGGACCCTTAATTTTAGGTGTTCCCTGAAGGGACAGATTCCTTAGGTGACCAATCACACCTAGATAAAAAAAGATTGGTGGCGACTCCCTAAAGTCAATGTCTAGTGATAGATCCCCGGATCTAGACGTTATGACAGCTTGGCGACTCCACTGGAGACTTTGAGAGTCAGGCCAGCAAATGATTTGTGTTATCCAAAAGCCTAATAAAATTGAACCCTTTTGTATATATGTGTTATTATTCATTCATGTTTATTTACCTTGTTAATTATGTCATTCATATGCATGTGTATAACATGAGCTCTATACCCGAGCTCCGTCCCTCTAGGAGGGAGTAAAGTACCTATTGCTTTCGTGAGGTCTAATGCCTCTGCAGTGGCTAGTGAAATACTCCCACTCAAATTGAACATTTTTCGCTTGTAGCCTGTAATGGGTGAGGATTATGGTGCCTTACTAGTCTGTGATGGACAAGGATGTAAGGAACAATTTGAGGACCTTTAGACTTTGACCCTTAAAACCACATATAATGAACCTTAAAAGTGCCTAACCCATAGATAGAGCCATCACTCTTCCCTGATAGAATTAACCAAAAGCATAGGATTCATCCCTTTTACTTTGTGTGATGTTTAAATTTATTTAGTTATTTATTCTTTTTCTGGGTATACTAACCTTTTTTTTTCTTTTGCATTGGTTCATGCGCATCTCATAAAGTTGCATAAAGAACATTTGCCTGAAAAACGGTCTTCAACAAATTTTTTTTCATGGACACCAATGAACATTTAGTTTGCTTTTCATCAGTATTAGCACCCTGTGGGACACCTAATGAAGTAAGGGCCCTGTCTGAAAAGACTCAACTGAAGATGGGAGATTGCTTGCCAATTGGGTATGAGTCTACTCTATCTCAAGAAACATCTATCCTCCTCAAACAGAACAATTTAGAAGATTTGGTGGATATCTGGAAGAAGATGAGTCCGTCAAAACAAGAGCAATTTTGTCAGAAACATGGGCATATAGCACACCTTCTAGCAGTGGCTGTTGATGATCAACTAATTAGAGTTGCAACACAATTCTGGGATCCTGCATACAGGTGTTTCATCTTTAAAGAAGCTGATATGACTCCCACCATAGAAGAATATTTGGTTTTATTGGGTTTGCATCTAAAGACTCCTGACAAGATATATGTCAAAAAACATAAGTCAGGATTTCGTAAAAGTCTGACTCAACTCATGGGGATAGACAAGGAAGTTGTAGATTCTCATACAAAGAAGAAACAAGAACAGGTTTGCCTACCTTGAAAGTTCTTTCATGAGTTTCTGATGTAACACGTCAATAAAGAACGGGGGTTAGACATATTTGCCTTGGCTATATACGGACTGGTGATCTTTCCAAAAGTTTTGGGACATATTGAGATAGCGGTGGTTGATTTTTTTGAAAGTGTGATCAATGGCTGTAATCTTTCAACGGTAATATTAGCAGAGACTATCAGATCTTTGAGTTATTATCGTCGGAATGGAGGGCGCTTCATAGGATGCATACAGCTATTGTACGTGTGGATGAAAAGCCATTTTGAACAAGGAAATGGTGCTTTCTCGAAGATTTATATCCGTAATCGCTTTTCGATCAAAAAGTTCTGCGAAAGTGGGTGGTCAAAGCAGAAGTCTAAACAAGAATGGATAACTTTCTTGCAAAAGTTGGAAGGTGCCAGGGTGAGATGGTTAGCCTCATGGATGAATCGAGAGCCTATGTTATACCAATGTGGAGATAGTACAGTGGTTCCGCTTCTAGGTTTATGGGGAGTGATGAATTATACACCACTCCTAGTGAGAAGGCAATTGGGGGGAGAACAATTCATTCCTATGACTTATGGGCTTCATCAGTTAGATTTCTCTTACAGTGAGCCTAAAGCATTTCAGAGGATGAATGGAATGATCAAAGCATGGAAAAATCCCCAAAGAGTGAGTCCTGGACCATTCACTGAAAAAGTCACCCCAGGTTACTTGGTTTGGAGAACAAAGAGAAGACAAGAAATGGTATTCACTTATGAAGTCTCTCAACCACCGACAGAAGAAAAGCTTGAAGAGATACCATCAGAGTTAGAGCTAGCAACAAAAGAATTTGAGTTTGAAAAGATCAAGTTAAAGAAAAAAATTCAGAAACTTTAAGAAGAAAAAGCCCAATGGAAAGGTAGAGCCGAAAGTTATGAAGTCAAAGTTCACAAGATTGCTAGAGAACGTGATACAGCTACTGAAGATCTAGCAAAGTTACACCCGGAGCATAAGAGGCTATGTGTGAGAGAAAGGGCCAAAGGGATAACCATTGTCGAGCTGACTGAGGAAAATACAAGACTGAAGCAAGAGTATGCAGAATTGGAAGAAGAAAGTACCGAAGCACAGGCAGAAATTAACATGCTAAACAGTTATTTGAGCGGGCTAAGTCAAAGGTTGAAAGAACAAGGAGACCACATCGCTGCATTGGTCAGAGAATATAGAGAATTATCATACCAAGTCTGGTGTGGTAAAAGAGAAAACCTAGGAAGGCAGGAATACATTGAGCACCTAACAACCCAAATCCATAAAGGGGTGTGTAAGGCGAGAGAGATGGTGAAAGAGGCAGAGGCATTAAAACAAGTGGTGGCCCCAGTAGGAAACATGGACAACATCTCTTGCACTTCATAGAAGAAGCCAAGGCCCAGTATGAACAGATCAAACAATTTTATGGTTATAATTCTAGGATGATAAACTCAATGTAGATCAAAGTTTTTTGGAATAAATGAAAATTTTTTAGTTGAATACCGTTTTGAGGCAAATGTTCTTTGTATACATGCATTTCTCATTCATTACATTCTCATTCATTGCATTCTCATTCATTACACTTACAAAATAACCATGTGATGATCATGCCAATTTACTGATTCTAAGATATGGTACTCAAGGTTCCAGGATAGCTCCGTCTAGCAAAAACCCTGCCCATTGATTCAACACAAGATTCAGAGTAAGGCAAATGAAGCAAAAAAATTCCCAAAGATTTAAAAAGATAGAAAAAGCCTAGGAGAAGATTGAGGGTAAGCTAAGCAAGATTCTGGAAGCTCTTAATAACATGAATAAAGGAAAAACAGTTGAAGAAAGTACAAGCCAACAAGAAGTGGTTGACCCTTTGTACCCTTCAAGTTTTGGCCCACCTCAAGCCCAGTCTACCCAAGAGGTCCCGTCACAACACTTCGCATGTCCAACATATCCTGGAATGCCATCAGCTTTCAACCCTGGGCAGTATAATAGCTATATAAATCCTGTCTTCACTGAAAAGGCAGCAGAACCAATTTCTGATCTAAATGATTTAAAAGAGAAGGAGAAGGAAAAGATAAGAGTGGAAGCTTAGGAAAGTTCCAAGATTAGCATGCTAGAGCAAAGGCTAAGGGCTGTGGAAGGATTTAGCTTTTATGGGTCAGTTGACGCTGCTGGGCTCTGCCTAGTTCCTGATGTGGTTATCCCTCATAAGTTTAAAGTATCGAAATTTAAAAAATATGACGGTACAAAGTGTCCCAAAACCCACATCACCATATATTGCAGAAAGATGGCAGCTCATGCACATGATGAAAAACTCTTGATGCATGTTTTTTAAGATAGTCTTACTGACTTTGCCACCAGATGGTATGTTCAGCTAGACAGGACTCGCATTCGCTCTTGGAGCGATATGGCACATGACTTTATCAGTCAATATCGACATATCATCGATTTGGCCCCAGATCGTTTGTCTTTGCAGAATTTGAAAAAAAAGTCAAACGAGTCTTTTAAAGAGTATGCTCAGAGGTGGAGGGATATTGCTTCTCAGGTACAACCTCTTCTGACAGAGAAAGAAACTACAGTGCTGTTTGTTAGCACTCTAAAACCTCCCTATTATGAAAAGATGATAGGGAATGCAACAAAGAATTTTACTGATATGGTAATCTCCGGAGAGATCATTGAGAGTGCCATTAAGAATGGCAAGCTAGAGGGAAATGAAACATCTAGCAAAAAAATCCCGAAGAAAAAAGAGACTGATGCTCAGGCTGTGAGCTTTGATAAATAGCAAGTTAGAGGTTATTCACCCTACCACCCACCAGAATATCTGCCATATCACCCTGCTGTAAATAATACTTCATTTCACCCATATCAACCATTTACACAACCATCATACCCCCAAACATATCAAACCTCTCATAGACCCCAAAACATCATGTACAGTCCTAACATTCAACCTACCCCAAGACCACAAAATCGCCCAACTAACCCTGTTGGTGGCTCACGGGAGCAACGAACCACTCGTGGGAGACCTATTTTTGACCCTATTCTCATGACCTATACGAAATTATACAAGGAGCTCTACAAAAATCATTTGATTGCTCCAGGTAAATTGGAACCCCTCAAACCACCTTACCCCAAGTGGTATGATCCCACCGCCCACTGTGACTACCATTATGGGATTGCTGGTCACTCTACCAAAAATTGCACTACCCTGAAACACAAAGTGCAACGGTTGATCAAGGATGGGATGATTTGCTTTGACACTGGAGGGATAACTGCGCCAAATGTTAGTGGCAATCCTTTACCAAATCATAATGTGAATGCTATAGGTGAAGAACAGGAGCGCCAGGTGAAGAAGAAAGTGGCAGATATTAAGACACCTCTCGGCCAACTGTTCGATACTTTACGAAGAGCAGACATGATACAATTGATAAGCCCACACAGCTATCATGGAACATATATAGCTGGCACCAGTTGTAAGTATCATAGTGGGGCAATGGGCCATTCCATTGAGACTTGTGAGCTGTTTCACCAAGAGGTGCAAAAACTCTTGGATTCATATTAGATGAAGGTCTATGAAAAAAAAAGGCTTAAAAAATACTGAGGTGTGCGTGACTGATAGGCCTAAAAAGTTGTTTCCTAAACCAGTGACAATTCAGTGTGGGAACAAACCAAAGTCAGTCATAGACAAACTCCTCCCCAGGCCAGTAACTTTTAAAGTCCCAACTCTTTTCCCATATAAAGATGATAAAGCTGTACCCTAGAGATATAGCTGTGACACTGTAGTTCAGGGACAGAAAAAAGAGGTCTCCAAAATTGATGCTTCTAATATTACTGGTGTAGGAGGCATTACTCGAAGTGGGAGATGTTACACCCCAGAAATGCTAGATAAAGCTAGAAGGAAGAAGGTTAAAGAAGGAGAAAGATGAAATAATCCAGAGGTAGAGCCTGCAGAAGATCAGCCAAAGCCAGTATCAGAAAGGAAGGTTTGTGAATTCTTGAAGCTAGTAAAACATAGTGAGTATTCAGTTGTAAAACAGTTGAATAAAATACCAGCTCGAATCTCATTATTATCACTGTTGCTGAACTCAGAGCCACACTGAAATGCCTTGTTGAAAGTGTTAAATCAGGCATACGTGGCACATAACGTGTCTGTTGAATATGTGAACCACTTGGCTGGAAATCTAGTTATGCCAAATCACATTTCATTCAGTGATGATGAGATTTCTTTGGAGGAAAAAAGAAATGCCAAGGCTCTGCATATCACAGTCAAGTGTAAGAGCCATATCATAGCCAAGGTCCTTATTGATAATGGCTCTGCTATCAACGTCATGCCTATGTCAACTTTGGCAAGGCTACCCATTGATTATTCTCATATGAGGGATAGTCAAATGATTGTGAGAGCCTTTGATGGGACCAGAAAAGAAGTCTTGGGGGATATTGAAATGCTTTTACAAATTGGGCCATGCACCTTCAATATAAAATTCCAAGTGATGGATATCTTTCCATCCTATAGCTGTCTGTTATGAAGGCCATGGATTCATATGGCAGGAGCTGTGCCCTCTACTTTGCATTAAAAGATCAAGTTCAATGTAGAAGGTCAATTGGTAGTAGTAGTTGGAGAGGAAGACATGCTGGTGACTCAACCATTGAACACTCCATATGTAGAGGCTACTGAAGAAGCATTGGAATGCTCCTATCGGTCTTTTGAATTGGTCAATACTGTAGGTGAAGGATTTCAAAGTCAGTATTTTTTAAAGATAGTGGTGAGCCAAATCATCAACAAAGGCTAGTATCCAGGACTTGAGCTAGGCAAAAATTTACAAGGAATTAAAGAACCTCCGACAATAACGGACAATAACGACAGGGTGGGCCTAGGCTATGAGATGGCAGAGTGGGAAGTTAAAAGAAGGCCATCAAGAAAGACACCAAGATTGATGTTTATCCCACATTTATATGAAACCTTCAGACCTGGAAGATTCATGAACCCAGATGCAAGGAAAAGTATGGAAGATGATTTTACCCAGTTAGCCATTAATGCTGTTGAAGATGAAGTGAGAGTTAATCAAGAGGAATGGGTTCACCTTTGTCCACCAGATTATGAGTTGAACAATTGGAGTGCCATCAAAATGCCTTTGAATTTTGATTTTGACACAATGTAATTGTAACATCTCAATAGCTTTTGCCCAAGGCTATGGGGTGATCTTTTTTTGTTTGGGTCATTCATCATTTATTATTTTTAATAAAAAATAAAAAGGATGCGTTTTCATTCATTTCTTCTTATGCCTTCATTATTTCCATCTTTCCAAGCACATCTTGCCAACATATCCCATTTCATTCAATTTCAGGTCTTTAAATGAACATGAAGATAATCATGATAACAATCAAGAGGTTAGCCTTGAGAATTTGATTAATAATGATTAACTTGACAATGAAGAGAATTTTGAAGAATATGTTATGCCTCCGAACCTAATGAGGATGATTGAACAAGAAAATAAGCCAATTGAGCCTCATCAAGAGATAGTGGACTTAGTGAATCTAGGAAATGAAAAAAATAAGAAAGAGGTCAGAGTAGGCACTTCACTTTCAGCTGAAGATAGGTAACGATTGGCAGACCTACTTCAAGAATTTATAGATATATTCGCTTGGTCTTATCAGGATATACCAGGGTTGAGCACAGAGATAGTGCAGCATAAATTGCCCTTAAAGCCAGAATGTAAGCCAGTTCAGCAGAAACTGAGACGGATGAAGCCCGAAATGCTACTAAAGATTAAAGAGGAGGTGAAGAAACAATTTGATGCAGGTTTTCTACAAGTGGCTAAGTACCCAGAATGGGTAGCCAATATAGTCCCAGTTCCTAAAAAAGATGGAAAAGTACGAATATGTGTGGACTATCAGGACTTGAATAAGGCTAGCCCAAAGGATAACTTTTCTTTACCTCATATCGACATATTGGTAGATAACACGGCTAAGCATTCGATTTTTTCTTTTATGGATGGTTTTTTTGGGTATAATCAGATAAAGATGGTTGCAGATGATATGGAAAATATTACTTTTGTGACCATGTGGGGAACTTTCTGCTACAAAGTCATGCCTTTTGGGTTAAAGAATGCTGGAGCAACATATCAAAGGGCCGTGGTAACACTCTTTCATGACATGATGCACAAAGAGATCGAAGTGTATGTAGATGATATGATTGCAAAGTCTTGTGGGGATGAAGATCATGTCACCAGCCTCAGAAAGTTATTTGAGAGGTTGAAAAAATTTCAGCTAAAATTAAACCCAGCCAAGTGCACCTTTGGGGTAAAGTCAGAGAAGTTGCTAGGCTTCGTAGTCAGTGAAAGAGGAATTGAAGTTGATCCCGATAAGATACGGGCCATCCAAAATTTGTCACATCCTAGCACACCAAAAGAAGTTCGAGGTTTTCTGGGGAGATTGAACTACATTTCTCGGTTCATCTCTTAGCTTACCTACAAATGTGATCCTATCTTTAAGCTTCTCCGTGAAGATAATCCTGGGAAATGGAATAAAGAATGTCAAGAGGCGTTTGATAAAATTAAGCAATATTTATCGAACCCTCCAGTATTAGTGCCACCTGTTCTAGGAAAACCTTTAATTTTGTACCTAACTGTATGTGAAAATTTGATGGGATGTGTGCTGGGGCAGCAAGACGAGGCTAGTCGAAAAGAGAAAGCTATTTACTATCTGAGTAAAAAGTTCACGGAGTATGAATCCAAGTATTTTTCATTGGAGAAAATGTGTTGTGCATTAGCGTGGACCGCCAAAAGATTCAGACAGTACATGCTCTACCATACTACGTGGCTCATAGCGAAACTGGATCCCATTAAGTATATCTTCGAGAAGCCTTCTTTGTCTGGGAGAATCGCTAGATGGTAAGTAATGCTCTCGAAATACGATATCATATACGTGAGCCAAAAAGCAATAAAAGGGGGCGCTATAACAGAATTTCTTACAAATCGTGCTACTGAAGAGTATGAGCCGATGAAGCTAGAATTCCCTGATGAAGACCTAATGTATTTCTCAACTGGAGGAAGAGGAGCATAAATGTTGGAGAATGTACTTTGATGGAGCTGCTAACGCCTTGGGGCATGGAATTGGGGCAATTCTGATTTCTCCAGAAGAACAATACTATCTTGTAACGGTGAGGTTAAATTTTAATTGCACAAATAATATCATTGAGTATGAGGCATGTGTCATGGGCCTGCAAGCTGCTATAGATAGAAGAGTGAAAGTACTGAAAGTGTTTAGAGACTCAGCTTTAGTCATATATCATTTAAAAAGAGAATGGGAGACGAGAGACTCAAAACTCATTCCATATCATAAGTATATTCTAGAGTTGATGAAACAATTTGAAAATGTCCAGTTTGATCACTTACCCCGGGAAGAGAATGTGATTGCTGATGCATTGGCTACTCTGGCTGCAATGATTCGAATTAATGATAATATCGACATTCAGCCCATCAAGTTAGATGTTAAGGATATACCACCGTATTGTTCTAATGTAGAAGGGGAAGAAGATGAAAGACCCTGGTATTATGACATCTTACAGTATGTCAAGGATCAGCAATATCCAGTTCAAGCAACAGAAAATGATAAAAGGGTCATCCGAAGATTGGCTATGAGCTTTTTCCTGGATGGGGATATCCTTTACAAAAGAAGCAAGGATCAAGTACTATTGAGGTGTGTAAATGAGACTGAAGCAAAAAAAATCATTGAAGAGGTGCACGATAGAATATGTGGGGCACATACTAGTGGACATATGATGACAAGATAGATTATGAGAACGGGATATTACTAGTTGACGATAGAGAATGATTGCATTGACTATGCTCGTAAATGCCATAAATGCCAGATATATGCTGATAAGATTCATGCTTCACTGTCTGCTTTACATGTTATGGCACCACCATGGCCATTTTCAATGTGGGGTATGGATGTTATTGGTCCAATCACCCCAAAGGCTTCTAACAGGCACAGATTGATTTTTGTGATGATAGATTACTTCACAAAATGGGTAGAAGCAGCTTCATATGCAAATGTGACACACTCCATGGTTTGCAAGTTCATAAAGAAAGAGATCATCTGTAGATATGGACTTCCGAAGAGAATCATTTCAGACAATGCCAAGAATTTAAATAGCAAGATGATGCAAGAAATATGTGCTCAATATAAGATCAAGCATCATAACTCGGCATCATACCGTCCGAAAATGAATGAGGCAATTGAGGCAGCCAATAAGAACATAAAGAAGATTTTGGAAAAAGTGATCGAGACTTACAAAGATTGGCATGAGAAGTTGCCATTCGCATTACATGCATATCGAACGTCAGTTTCATACCTCTACTGGGGTAACCTCATTTTCTTTGGTTTATGGGATGAAAGTTGTACTACTAGTGGAAGTAGAGATCCCCTCTTTGAGAGTCTTAAAAGAAGTTGAGTTGAAATAAGCTGAATGGATTCGAGAATGTTATAAGCAGTTAAATTTCATAGAAGAAAAGAGATTGACTGCACTGTGCCATGGTCAGCTATACCAAAGAAGAATGATGAGGGCTCATGATAAGAAGACTCGACCTCGTTGCTTTCGAGAAGGAGAGTTGGTTTTGAAAAGAATTCTCTCAATCCAACACGATAGTAGAGAAAAATGGACTCCGAATTGAGAAGGGCCGTATGTGGTGAAACGGGCCTTTTCGGGTGGAGCGTTGATACTGACCGAGATGGATGGAAATGATTTACCTCATCCTATAAATTCTGATGCTGTGAAGAAGTACTATGCTTGAAAAAAAATTAAAAAAAAAGAGAAAAAATGAAAAATGATGAAAAAAAAAACAAAAAATGAAAAAAAATGAAAAAGTGATTGAAAAATGAAGACTCAAGGCAAAAACCCTAAAAGGGCGGTTTGAGTCATAGGAGGTTTGTCTAAGTTAAAAACTTGAAAAGGCGGTTTAGATAAAGAGAATACAGCATCGAAACTGAAAGTCCACTAATATGGAGACTAGCAAATTCGAAAGAGTTCTAAGTTGTTGAATACATCAGAGGGTTGGGTTTTCAAAAAAAAACTTTGAGATGTGTTATCATGATTATCTGATTGTTCATTTTAGGCTTTGTCCCCATACCTATCCCTGTAATTCTTTCTTGGCCAAAGTTTGCCAACATTTGCTAATAAAGAAACATTTTATTTCATTCTTTGTGCCTTTTTCTGATGACTTGTTTCCCTACCATTCATATCCCTTTCTTCTGAATACCCCATCATGGAAGAAATGTGCAAATGCATTCTCACTTTTTGAGTTTGAAATAATGATTGATGAATGAATAACAACATAAAAAGATCTTTACATTACATTGAATAAGTCAAAAGTGAAAAAGGTAGAATCGAGATGTTCAGCTCCTAATTAGGACATTGAATCTGGGAAGAGATTTTTTGAATGGAAGAGACAATTGAGAGCTACACTGGTTCAATCTTAGAAGAACAGTGTAATTGGATCTCTGAAGAATAGAAGGGCTTGATGCCTAAGAAAAAAGCTTGAGAAACTTGAGTACCATACATTGAACAAGAATTAATTGACCAACATTTGCATAGCATGCATTGAAATTCATATGCATTTGCATAGCATACACTACTTTCAGGAAAGTATAATGTATAAATTCAAGAAGCAGGGGTGTTCCAACATCCCACATAGAGAGACAGATATGAAGATATTTTGCAAATTTGAAAAAAAACTTGTCAGGTAAGTTCCTAATCCTTGAAATAGGATGTCTTTTGGTATCAGGATTGATTTATAAGACCTTTGGGCATAATCTCCTGAAATTCCTTCAAACACAACTTTCAACTCCTTTGGACATGATTGTCAAGGAGCAATTTACTTTTTAAAGTTTCGTTGCCTCTGTTTAGAGGAGCAATTTACTTTCCCAAAGTTGTGGTGCCTCTGTTTAGAGGAGCAATTTACTTTTCCAAAGTCGTGGTACCTCTGTTTAGAGGAGCAATTTATTTTCCAAAGTCGTGGTGCCTCTGTTTAGAGGAGCAATTTATTTTTCAAAGTCGTGGTGCCTCTGTTTAGAGGAGCAATTTACTTTCCAAAGTCGTGGTACCTCTATTTAGAGGAGCAATTTAATTTATTTTCCAAAGTCGTGGAGCCTCTGTTTAGAGGAGCAATTTATTTTCCAAAATTCCGTTGCCTCTATTTAGAGGAGCAATTTACTTTCAAAAGTTGTGGTGCCTCTGTTTAGAGGAGCAATTTACTTTTCAAAGTCGTTGAGCCTCTGTTTAGAGCAGCTTTGGTCAAAAACAAAAAAAAAACAAAAAAACAAAAAAACAAAAAAATAAAAAAACAAAAACAAAAAAACAAAAAATAACAATGTTGAGTTGAGTCTTGATTGGGTATTTACGTCTTTACGCAATTTCTGTTTCACAGAAAATGTGCAAAGAGGGGCAGCTGTAGACACCCAATTGGGTCCAGGCCCAGATCAATTGGGCTTGACCCAAATGGGTAAGGCCCAATTCAATTTTATCCTGTATTATTATTATTTTTTCTCTTTCTTTTGTATTTTATGTATTTTATTTATTATTATTATTATGTATTAATATATGTATATATTTATTTATTTATTAGATTAGATTTATATGTATTTTATTTATATAGTTATATATTTATTATTATATTATTTTTTTTTTTTTTATTTTTGTTTTGTAATATATTTTTGGGTTTATCTTATTTTATTTGTTATTATTATTTTTTAAATTATCTGTCAATTTTATCTTATTTTTTCCCGATTATCAGATATTATTTTTTTATTTTTTTATACTATAATATCTTTTGTTTTATCTTTTCTAATTATCTATTATTTTTTTTATTTTGATTTTTATTTTGGAGGGCTAAGATTAAAAGTTGAAGAATCCCACTGTGGAGGGGAATTCAATCAGAAGAGTCGAATTGGATTCAAAGATTGAATCTCCGTCCAAGGAGGAATTGGGATTGATCAGGAACTCCTGATCAACCCCTATAAAAGGCACCTCCTGGAACAGATGAAGAGGACACAAAAAGAAAATAGTGAGCAAAGCTACTGAATTTGAGGTGTATAGAAGAGTTTTTGAAGGCTAAAGAAGGTTGAGAAGAGTTAGGATAGCTGTAGGGATCGAAAATAATTTTTTAGAAATTTTTGGCGAAAAAATTTTCTAAAAATTTTTGGGAAATTTCCAAATTTCGACGAAAATTTCGACGATATTTGAATTTTTCGACAACAATTCCGGTGAACCTTGAAGTTTCCGACGACCTGCTCAGTTCCCGACGAACAATCCCAGAAACCAGTGATCTTTCGGTAAACTTCCGGCGAACCTCCGACAAATTTTCCAAATTTCGATGACTTTTTCCAAAATCCGACGAAAATTTCACCGGTGTTCTTCAGGCCCTTTAAAGAGAAGGGAGAGGAAAAAGGAAAAAGAGAGAGAGAGGGGAGGAGCGTTTTGCCGAAAAACAGAGGGAAGTGTCTTTTATATCCTCTCAAAACGACGTCGTTTTGGCCTTAAGTAACCACAGGATCCGCGCGTTTTGTCGAAATCCGACCCGACCCGAGCGTCGACCCGCTTCTGACCCGCGCGTGCCTGCCCCCCTCTGAGCCAAGCCGAGCCGAGCCGAGCTTCCCAAGCCGCCCTTTGAGCCGTTTTCTCTTCCTTGAGTCGAGCTGAGCCGAGCCGCGATCCGAGCGCTCCAGGTTTTTTTTTCTTTTTTTTTATTTTCATTTATTTGTTTATTTGTTTTTTTCTATTTTTTTTATTTATTAGATTAGATTTATTTAATATTTTTATCTTTATCTTATTTTTATTTTTGTTTTACTTTTTTTTATTTTTTTTCTTCTTTATTTACTTTTATTTTGTTTTATATTCTTTAAATAAAAATCAAAAAAATATTTTTGAGGAAAAGTTGAAAGTATCAATTTTCTTTAGAAATAAATTTCCAAAAAATATTTTTTGGGGAAAAGTTGAAAGTATCAATTTTCCTTAAAAATAAATTTCAAAAAAATATTTTTAGGGAAAAGTTGAAAGTATCAATTTTCCTTAGAAATAAATTTTCAAAAAATATTTTTGGGAAAAAGTTGAAAATATCAATTTTTCTTAAAAATAAATTTCAAAAAAATATTTTTAGGGAAAAGTTGAAAGTATCAATTTTCCTTAAAAGTAAATTTCCAAAAAAATATTTTTGGAGAAAAGTTGAAAGTATCAATTTTTCCTACACAAGAACAATCATCCTCTCCTTCCTTTCTATTTTGATTTGATTTTTATTTTTCTTTAATTAATCCGACGACGGAGCCTTTGTAAGTGAAACAGTAGTTTTTCTTGCATACTCTTGAGGTGAGAAAATTTTCTCAATTTTCTGCTAAAAGTATTAGAGTCAATTGAGAAAAATTTCCAATAATTAATTACTTGGTAAAATTTTAAAGCTCATTGGATAACACAAATTTCAGCTGGTACCATCTTTTGATGGACGTTGTAAGGGTGCTATAACCTTCCTCACACGTAACCGAACTCTCGAACCTTGTTCTGGTTAGTAGACCTGAACCTATTCTTTTAGGGACCCTTAATTTTAGGTGTTCCCTGAAGAGACAGATTCCTTAGGTGACCAATCGCACCTAGATAAAAAAGATTGGTGGCGACTCCCTAAAGTCAATGTCTAGTGATAGATCCTCGGATCTAAACGTTATGATAATTATGATAAGATAAGATAAAATTATATTATAAATAACATTAAATTAAATATGTTATCATATTTTGTATTTGATATATGTAAGGATTAGGATACAATAATTTTATTTATTTGTCAAAATTATCTTTCTTTAAAAGTTATACAAGTTAAATTATTGATGTAATTTTTAAAGATATAATAGGATATATAAGTTAATCCTATGGATTAAAAATAATTATTTCTACTTTGAGAAGATTGAATCATTCTATATTAAGAGAATGATTAATCCTCCTTTTAATCTTATCCTTTAATGATTAATCATCTTTACAATTTTATCCTTTTTTTAGATAAAAGTCAAATATGATATAATTTAATTATCATCCTATATTATCCTTCATCTTATACATCAAACATGTCCTTAAAATATTATTGTCTAAAAAATATTTTTTTTTACTACCAACAAAGCAAAGAGAACATATATGGATTAGTCCTTGTTAGCTTCATTATTGGACTCAATTTTTTTTTTTATTTTCAAATTTAATGGTTATAATTTCAAAAAATATTAAGAATTTATAATTTAATTTCAGGTAACAGTAGATAATAATAATTTTTTATTTTTAAGTAAAATTCAAGAATTTATTTAATTTGAATATCATGCCTATGTGTATAAAGTGAGTTAATAAGTAGAGCCAAATCATTTATACAAACTAAAAAACAAAATTTCAATTTATTGTTATTTCCTAAATTTATAACTTTCATTTTTATTTTTTTAAACTTTGTGCCATTACATTTGTATTACGCATAATGAAATATTTTAAAGAATGTATCAGAATCTACAATGGGCTAAATCATAAAAAAAAAATTCAACTAAATAAGAAAAAAGTAGAGACATGCGTTTACTCGTAATTGTTTTGGAACAAAAGAAAATATAGTTCATTTATATGAAAAATATGTTTCATATAAAGTTTATGGTACATGATAAATTTTCATGGTCTTTTGGGGCTAAAGGATTTTTCATCTTTAAAATTAACAAATTTTGCATTCCAAAAAAAAGAAAATGAATTTCATAAAATTTCAAAATGTTGATTTACTTTAAATAAACTATTATTAATTTTTAATGAAATTATAAGTAAAAATTACTATCATAAATCAACTATTAAGTCTTATATAAGAAATTATTAGTGAATGAAACAAACAAACTCAAAACATCTATGTACGTGCATATTTTTCCTCACTAAAGCTTTAAATCTTCATCTTGAAAGTTTCGAGTTTCAATCTTGATATGGAAAGAATGAATTTTATGAAATGCAAGAAAATTACCTCCCATTGCGTAATTAGTATCACATGTACAAAATAATAATAATAATAATATAATAATAATAATAATAATAATAATAATAATTCAACACAAAATTAGATAAAATTCATTTATTATAAAACTTGAATATGAAATTTAAATGTTTTGTGGAGCTTTCATAAATATACATAATAATATTACGAATAATCCTTAAATTAAAATAACATATTTAATATGATATTTGAAATTTAAAAATTTTTAATGTGATATTTAAATTATAAATATATTAATTAATACGATAATTAAAATGTTGTTTATCTACTACATATTATTATTTGAAACTAATCATATTAAGGGTGAATACTATATTAATTAACATATAATTTAAATGTCACGCAAAATTTTTAAAGTAAAAAATCATATTAAAAATTTTACTATAATTTAAAAATTATTCCTAATATTAACTATATATAAATAATATATATTTATCAAAAAGTTTAGATTTGTTCAAGGATCGAATTCTATTAAATGAATTTGGATATAATTTTTAGGTTTGTCTAAATTTTAGATCAAGTTTTAGAAATAAAAATTAAAGTCCGAACCCGACCCAACTCGATCTGAATAAAATATATATAATTAAAATATTATAATCCTATAAGTATATATATGTAAATTTTTTTTTATATTTTATATTTAAAAAATTTTTTTTTAATTTTTTATTATATAAATTAAATTTAATAGACGAATTTGATATTTGTTTTTTTAATTTAAATTAAATTTAAAAAAATTTTAAAATTCAAAAAATCAAATCAAACGAAATTTGAATAAATATATAAATTATTAATATTAAACATTGATTACGATCCAAACTCGGCTAATGAACAACTCTTAAAGAGCTTAATAGATCTTCATTTATATCATTTAGGAAAAATAAAAAAAATATAAAGTATAAAAATATAAGAAAAAAAAAGGAGAAAAAGGCGTAAGATTGGCGGACAAAGGCGACAAAGGCGACAAAGGCAACAAAGGCAAGCCAACAATAATGATTTCGAACACAATCCTAAACTAAAAGCAACACTTTATCTATTACCGTCTCTCCTTTGTTCTCCCGCTGTTTTTAAACTCCATTTAGCCATACCCATACCCATACCCATACCATAAAAAAGAATAATAACTAAAACATGCTAGATCCAGCCTCCGATTTGCTACCCCCACCCTCCTCCCCAACCATCTCCTCCGTTTCCTCCTCCGATCTTGACACTGAGGTAAGTTTTATTTTCCCTTACTTTCATCTGTTTTCAATTTAATCTCTCCGTCATGCAATTTTTTTCTACTTTTTGTTTTTTTGTTTTTAAATAAAGTCGACAGGTTCCTTTTTCCATGATAGAAGCACCACATTGGGTACTTTAATGGGAGTGAGTTTTCCTGCTATTACTTTTCGAGCTCCTTCCCAGCACCACCGCCAGACGCAACCTACAAACGCCGGCTCATCTTCGATGGGTTCCAAACACAAGAAAAGGAGAGCTCTGACAACGGCTGCCTTCGGGGTGGAGCGACTTGGGCGGCGGCGAAGGAAGTGGTGGCAACTATGCAGGGACGGGGACGCTAAGCCGGCTTCTCTTGGAGAGTTTCTGGAGGTGGAGAGGAGGTTTGGGGATGGAGCGTTTTACGGAGCCGCGGCGGAGCTTGAGGGGGTGATGGGGACGCCGCATGATGAGCATCAGGAAGCGATGAATGGACGGACGTTGTTTGCTGATGGGAGGGTGTTGCCTCCTCCTTCTGCTGCAGGTGATGATAATGATGAAGAGACATCAACGGCTGGGGCTCTTTGTAGATTCCCGGTGTCGCTCACGGGGATCTGTAGCGGTGGCGTTGGATAAAGAGTACTTTTGACTCCTTTCATCGCCTTTCATTTTTTATTACTATTTTTTTAAAATTGCTTTATTAGTTTGCAAATACAATCTATCTAATCCATCGCTTTGTCCATTACTAATTTAATTTTATCTTCTAAAAAAAGCATTAATTTGGCATCTGGGTCCTTGATTAATTTTTTTTTTTTATATATGCATGGTATAATAAAGAATAGGACTTGACATTTTCTGCTTTACAGTAATTTTCTTGAAAAGGAAAAAAAAAGAAAATTTCACAACGAACTGGTATCTTTTGCGAACTTTGAATTTTCTTTGTCACGTAATAGTAAAAAGAAAAAAAATTCCATACACCGTCGATGAAATCAGCGTTTTAGATTTGAATGGTAAAGTTAAAAAGACCTCATCTATTGCATAGGTATTGGATCAGTGATAAGTAAAAAGTTCTAAAACTCTAGATTTAAGAAATGATGAATTTTGATATTCGATTTGAATGGAATCAATTAAAATTATATTTTTATTTGTTATGCTATTTGGATGGATTCATGAGTAAATGTCAAAAATAAATATGTATTTAATATGGATATATTCTTTTTTTTTTATTTTTAGATTGTTTGACTTTTATATTCACGTTATATTATATATGTCAAATATATGTGTTTCAAGAAAAATTTTTTTGAAAAATTAATATAGGTTATTCGAAGTTTTATTAAACAAAAAAAAATTAGAATAATCATAAAGATATAAAAAGATAAGAACAGTTCAATTAAAATATATATATATATATATTTTGGTATCTGATTGAAGACTTGAGATTTTGTTGAGAAAGTTAAAAAGCAAATTTTTTTTTTTAATTTACATTTTGTGAATAATGATTCATGATACAATAAATAGAGAATAATATGATTTAATTTCTCTTAAATTATAATGTATAAAATTAAATAAAAAATAAAAGAAATTAATAAATAATAATTTTAATATGAAAGTTAATTTAATTTAAATATATATGAAATAATTAATAAGATATTGTATCGCTCAACCATTGATCTTAAATGCAAATCACATTGTGTGTGTGGATGGTTTAACTTTAAATATATTTTATTGCCAAAAAAAAAAAGAAAATTGTATTTCATCTCACACATATTACATACTTATCCTTAAGTTAAAAAACGCCATCAGACCATAATGAGAGTAGAATCAGTGTACAAAGTCAGGACTAACAAGCTAAAATGAAAAACTAACTATAGCTGGGGGACGCTGGTAGCCCATCTTTGTCAAGGATGAAGACCAGCAAGGATGGGTTACTAACACCCAATTTGGTATTAGCCACCCTGTCTGCTGCCATATTGGCTTTCCTACTTACACAAGTAATGAATTCCTTCAAACCAATCTCTTCTTTTCTGGATATCTTCTATTATTGGTCTTATCTTCCAATGTCCCCACTTCCTTTGAGTCTGTCATTAACACAACCTTTAATGCTCCTAATTCCCTTGCCAAATTAACCCATTCTCTCGTAGCCAAAGCTTCTGCCATCAACACTGACTCGGCTTCAACTTCCTTACTGCAACCACCCCCAGCTCCTTATTATCATGAAAAATTGCATCACACCTCTCTTTCCGTATCTGCCTACATGTGAGAGCAATATTTATTTGTAATTCAACCTCCTCTTCCTTAGACCAGCATCTTATTGCAAACACTTCCTGCAACGTTATGACACTGTGAGTTCAAGAATTTGATCGTCGGACACAAAATAATAAAATTATGATTAATCATTTTAATTTAAAATAATTAGTCATTTAATTGAATTTATTTTAAAAATTTTTTTTAAAATTTATCTAAGATTTTTTAAAAAGAATAGTTCTTATCTACTAAACAAAATTAGATTTGACATTACAATTATGCATGAAAAAAAATTTATATCCTACAACATCGATCCAAAAAGGTACCAATTAATCTTATATTAAAGGATATTTTATTATTTAAAGTATTAAAAAGAATTTTAGATTTTTCCCATTTTTTGAAAAAATTTTTAAAAATTTCTTTCACATTAAGAGTATTAGAAAATTCTATTCGATTTCTTCAAGAGACTTCATCGTAAAAAAGGTTATATGTTTTATGAAAAAGTTTGTTTTATTTCTAATTTATTTATTTTTATTTTTTATGTTTTTTATTTTATTGAAAATATATTCAAATCTTTCACTATTTAAGTAAATTTAGAAATATTTTTTCATTTAGAAATTTTTTATAAAATCAACTATTTGTGATTTTAAAAATTTTGTCTTCAGATTTGCGTTTAAGAATTTCATGGGAAAGTTAAATTTTATTTTTGTTTTCTTTACTTGAAAGTAATTGTCAATTGAAATTTTTATTTAAAATTTTTTCTTATTGTGAAATACATTTAATAAAATCTCTCACTTAAAAATTTCTAAAAAAATCAATCTGGTCTTTAAAATTTCATCATAAGAACAATATCCCATTTATTTATATAAAAAAAAAGGAATTTAGTACAAATGGGTAAGTCAACAATAGATACAAGAGCAGGTCACACTATTCACAATTAGGATCCAACCTTTTTAAAGGGCAAAATGGGGTATTTTTTACAATTGCCATATAATTCCCCTAAAAATAAAAAAATCCCTTATTTTCTCTTTCGTTTTCTCTACTTTTGATTTCTCCAACTTCTCTCTAAAAGCACTTAACGAAAACATCAAAGAATCAGATCTTGGTGGTCAAACCAAAAATCTGATGATTTTTCATCAGTGTTGCCATTGTTTATTATTGTTAATTGTTCCCGCCATGCCGAAAAACTAAAAATATACCTTTTGAAGCTTTTGAACCTTAATTTTTTTTCAACTTAGATTAGTGAGATTTTCGTAGATCTGAACTCAAAATCCTTACTATTATTGTCCAAAAATCATCTTAGGACATTGTGGCAATGTGTAGAACCAAGAATCGACTACTTAGATAAATTTTAAAATCAAAATAGAGAGTCATCACTATGTTACAAGTTGAATTGAAAAAGAAGGCCATGTTAGTCATTATATATTTTTTACAATTAGTATATATGAGTCAGCATGTTAGTTATTTTGTTAAAAAATTGACAATTGGTGTAACAATGATTACAGAACTATTACAAAAAGAGGTGGTTATAGGAGGAAATACAATTTTACACCCATTTCCTATATTCTAGAATTTTTCCCTATCTCTCTTCTTCCTTCCCTCTTTACCTCTATTTCTAAAATTTTAGCGACTAAAAATTTGAGTTTTCATAAAAGAGTTGAGCTGACAATGGTTTGATTGAGCAGCATCATTCTTGGTATCAGAGCCTCAGTTCTTGGCAATGACAGAGGGTACGACAACTAGGTTGCAAAAAGACATGGGCCAGATACAAAAGGAGCTAGTGAGGGTAGAGGCCAAATTTGACACCTTTATCAAGTAACTTAATCATAAGATTGATTCCTTTGCAGAAGAAATGTGTGGCATGTTTGAAAAGATCATGAACAATAGGCAAAGCTCACTTCAAAAATTTGAGATAGGAGATTCAACAACACCATTAGCTAGGAAATAGAAATCTATCTAGGTGATGTGAAAGGTAGTGGGGTTATTATTCATAGACCCCTTTTCGCTAAAACAGAGAAGTTGCAAGGGTACCAACCAAGTACTCTAAGTTGGAATGCCTAAAATTTGATGGAGACGATTTCAAAGAATGGTTGTTGAAGATCGAACAATTTTTTAAAGCTGATCGAACTCGAGAAAATGAGAAAGTGAGGCTGTGATGATGCATTTAGAGGGATGAGCTTTACAATGGCATCAGAGGTTCATGAAGAATCAAGGAAGTCTTTAAGAGGCAAGCTAGCTCACTTATGTTACTGATATGAAGACTAGATTTGCAAAAACTAAGTTCTTTGATCCTATGTTAGAAATAGTGGTGTTGAAGCAACACAATACTGTTGATGAATTTTATGAGGAGTTTGAGAGTTTATTAAATTTACTCTCCATTTTTGCTGACAATGCTTTCAGTATATTTTTGAAAAATTTGAAGCCTAAAATTTCTAAGCCTATTAGAATGTTTTATCCTAAATCCTTAAGCCATGCTTACCAGTTAGCCAAACAGATGGAGTCCCTAATATACAATGTGCCCAAAAAACCTTATATACCTTACAAGAATCCTATAACAACTCCTCCTATATCCCATAATAATCCTTATACCTCTAAAACTACATTATCCCCACTGTTACCAACCCCAAAAAACCCTTTCTTAAATTACAACCAGCCTACTAAATCAACCAATCCCATAAATACCTACAAACCCACAACCAGTAAACCTGAGTCAACTTTAATAAAATCCAATGTTATCAAAATACCAACTTGGGAGGAAAAAGATGACAGGAGAAAGAAAGGACTTTGTATGTGGTGTGGGATTAAGTTTACACTAAGCCACAGGTGTGTTAAGGCTCGATTGTACTAGATGTTTACTGAAGAAAGGAAAGACAATAATAATGATACTGAGGATTTTTGTGATTGTGTAGACAATTTGAAGAAGATTAGAGAGGAAAACTATGAATCACAGAATAGGCATATCATCTTTTTACATGCTTTAATTGGAGTTGAAGATCATACGACCATGAGATTATATGGTCGAATCAAGAACCAATCAGTAGTGTTCTTGGTTAACTCTGAAAGTACCTATAATTTCATTGATCAATTATTGATTAAGAAATCGGGATGTAACACTCAGAAGATTGCTGGAATCAGTGTCATTGTAGCTAATGGTAACAAATTATTAACTCATGATGTATATAAAGCATTAACTTGGGAGGTTCAAGGCCTAGTTTAGCATGCTGATTTTTTTATGCTACCTTTAATGGGCTATGAAGCAGTACTTGGGGTGCAATGGCTCTAGACACTAGAGCCTATTTTATGAGATTTTTTCTTACTGACCATACAATTTATTATAGCAATGACTAGTATAAACTATAAGGAATAAACGTTGTTCAGGTACATATGGCTATAAGTAAGCAGTTTGCTAAGTTGAAAGTGGTTAGTAAAACAAGTGGACTAATGATGATATTTGCTATTGGAGTTTTTTAGTCTCGAGAAGAGTTACACCAGTTTAGTCAACAAACTGAATTACCACATGATTTACAAGAATTGTTACTCTGATACTCTCTAGTCTTTGAGACACCTATAAATTTACCTCGATCAAGGCCTTAAGATCATAAGATACCTTTAATAATGAATCTCAACTTGTAAAGATTAAGCCTTATAGGTACCCAATTGTACAAAAAAATAAGATTGAGAAGATAGTAGCAGAAATGAAAGAGGCTGGAATTATAAGAGATAGCAATAGTTCATTTACATCTGTAGTGGTTCTAATGAAAAAGAAAGATGACTCATAAAGGCTTTGTGTGGACTATAGGCAGTTGAACAATATCACACTTAAAGATAAGTTTTCCATTCTTTTAATAGAAGAGTTGTTAGATGAATTATTTACTGCTTGCTAGTTCTCTAAGCTAGATCTCATATTTGGTTATCATTAGATTTGAATGGATCTTGTGGATATTCATAAATAGCTTTCAGGACTCACTAAAGGCACTATGAATTTTTTATCATACCTTTTGGATTGACTAATGCACTTTCTACATTTCAAAGTTTAATGAATAGTATATTTTTACCTTTCTTTAAAAAATTTGTATTGGTGTTCTTTGATGATATAATAGTTTATTCATTAAACTGGAATGATCATTTAGTACATTTGCAGCAGGTGTTTGATGTTTTAGTTAGCAACCATTTATTTGTTAAGCTTTCAAAGTATGACTTTGGTGCTACTCAAATCGAGTATTTAGGGCATGTGATTAGTAAAGGGATAGTTGCTATGGACAAGACTAAGGTTGAATGTGTTAAACAGTGGCCAATTCCTAAGTCTGTTAAAGAATTAAAAGGATTCTTAGGCCTGATTAAGTATTATCACAGTTCATTAAGGGATATGAAACTATGGCAAAACCATTGACTGATTTATTAAAGAAAAATGCTTTTAATTGGCAAGAAACAACAATAATAGCTTTTGAAAAGCTTAAGCAAGCTATAATATCAGCTCATGTTCTAGCACTACCAGATTTTAACTTAATTTTTATAGTTGAGTCAGATGTTTCAAGTTGTGGAATTAATGCTGTGCTGAGTCAAAATAGTAGGTCAGTTGCTTATTTTAGCAAAGCTTTATCTTTTAAACATCAGGCACTATTTATCTATGAAAAAGAAATGTTGGCCATATTAGCTGCAATGAAAAAATGGAGTGTTTATTTAACTAGAAGGCATTTCCAGATAAAAACAGATCATTAAAGTCTCAAATTTTTGTTGGACTAAAAAATAAACATGCCTACTCAACAATTTTGGGTTGGTAAGATGATGGGATTTGATTATGAACTTGTCTACATGAAGGGCTCTACCAACATGGCAGTCGATGCTCTTTCTCGAAATTCTACAACCTTGTTATATGCTTTATCTTTTGTAACTAATGATCTAATGGCTAGGATTAAACAGTCATGGTTGAAAGATCCGGTGTTGATATATTTGTTACATAAGCTCAAGAACAACCTAAGACAGTCTTTTAAGTACACTTAGCAAGCAGGTCAGTTGAGAAAAAAGAAAAAACTTATGGTGGGAGTTGATTCTGAGTCAAGGAAGGATTTATTGACATTTTTTCATGATTCAGTGGATGAAGGGCATTCTGGAATAGAGGTAACTATAAGGAGAATAGCTAATGTGGTATATTAAAGAGAAATGAAAAAAACAGTTTGGCAGTATGTTAGAGAATGCAAAATTTGTCAAAAATACAAATATGAAACTATCTCTCCAAGTTTGTTACAACCTTTATCAATTCCTAATAAAATATGGGTTGATGTGTCTATGGATTTTATAGAAAGTTTGCCTAAGTCATTTGAGAAATATGTTATAATGGTGATAGTGGATAGGTTAAGTAGATATACACATTCTATCACTTTAACTCATCCTTTCACTGCCGTTACAGTTGCTCAAGCCTATCTAGACAATGTGTACGAGTTGTATGGAGTACCTAATACCATTATTTCTGACAGAGATAGGATTTTCACTAGTTCATTTTGGAAAGAATTGTTCAAATTATTGGGAACCAAGCTAAAAATGTCCACTGCTTATCACCCTCAAATAGATGGATAGTCTGAAGTGCTTAACAGATGTTTAGAGACATATCTAAGGTGCATGATAGGAGAACAACCTAAGCACTGGTCCAAATGGATTTTTTTAGTAAAATGGTGGTATCACTCTAGTTTTCACACTTCCATTCAAACTACACCATATGAGGCAGTCTATGGTCAACCTGCTCTCATTCATCGATCATATCTACCTGGAGATTCTAAAGTGGATGAAGTGGATAGAAGTTTGCAAGCGAGAAAGGCCACAATTAAAATTTTGAAATTTCATTTGGATAGGGCTTAAAATAGAATGAAGTAGCAAGCTGACAGACACAGGGTTGATAGGTAATTTGAAATTGTTGATTTAGTTTATGTTAAACTCCAGCCATACAGACAATAATCTGTCATCAATAGGTTTTGTTTAAGCTAGCTACTAGGTATTTTGGCCCTTACAAGGTGTTAGAAAAGATAGGACTTGTCGCTTACAAACTAGAATTGCTTGCTGAAGCCAAAATTCATCTTTTCTTCCATGTTTCACAGTTGAAAAAGCACATTGGGAAGGTTCCAACACAATCTAATCTTTCTATGATTGATGCAGATGGAATGGTGGCTAAGGAACCAGTGGTAGTTCTAGATAAAATACTAGGTAAGAAAAGAGGTAGAGCAATCACAGAGGTTCTAGTACAGTGGAGTAACAGTTATTCAGAAGATGCAACCTGAGAAGGATTATATGAGCTATAAAAAAAGTTTCCTTGCTTCAACCCTTGAGGATAAGGATTATTTCGATGGGAAGGTAGTTGTTACAAGTTGAATTAAAGAAGAAGGCCATGTTAGTCATTTAGTAGTCATTTATATTTTTTTTACAATCAGTATACATGAGTCAGCATGTTAGTTATTTTGTTGAAAAATTTACAGCTAGTGTAATAATGATTACAGAACTATTATAAAAGGAGGTGGTTACAAGAGAAAATACAAATTTATACCCATTTCTTATATTCTAGAATTTCTTTCTATCTCTCTTCTTCATTCCCTTCTTTTCTCTATTTCTGAAATTTTAGCTACTAGAAATTTGAGTTTTCATAGAAGAGTTGAGCTAACAATGGTTTGATTGAGCAGCATCACACTATCACACTAATTTTTTTGATAGATGTGATTAATCATTTAAAATTGTTATCTCTTTAATAAAACCCTATGATTAATTAAAATTTATCAAAAAGATAATTTTGATCTTTGAAATTAGAGATTAAAGACAAATGTACATAATAGCCAAATAGGGCAGCTGCCCCCGTTAGGCTCTTAAATGTTTTTTGGTTTATTGAAAAAAAATTCAAAAGTTTTGAAAATTTAAAATATTGCCTCCACTAAAAATATTTTTATCAAATTTGCCTCCATTAAATTAAGGCTCACACGAGAAAATACTTTATTGTTTATCTAGCAATTGAATATTGACCTTTTGGGTGCTAAAAAATTTCATTATAATATTTATTTATTTATATAAGTTTGTAAAAAAAAGTAAATTACATTTAGAGGGTTTAAAATTATTAAATTTTAAATTTCTCTTAATAATTTATTTAAATTGATATGATGTGATCATATAAAAGTATCGAAACCTAGAGATTGGACTATTTAAATGGTTTTAACCATATCTTTAACACAAAAAAGTAACATATAAAATATAAAGTAATTAAAAAAATTATTTAGATTTATATCTTCATTTTTCTTTTCATTGTATGTAAGAAAAGAGACATTTTGGTTTTTCAGATTATAATGAACAAGAAATAAAATATGTTTGTTTATTTGAAGTAAATGATAAAACTAGATATATTATAAATAAATAATAAAACTAGATATGTTAATTTTTATATTATTCTTTCACATATTATGTCTATTTTAAAGAATTTTATAAGTAAAATTTTATTAAATTAATATATGTATTTCTATATTGAAAGTTGATTTATCTAAATAGTGATTATGCTATGTTTGTTAAGAATCATATATTTAATTTTATCTACAAACATTATTTTTATGATAAAAAAATATTTTTGTGTCTAGAAAATATGTTATACATATTGGTTTTATTTATAATTTTTTTTATATTGATTTGTATTTTAATAAAAAAAATTTTAAGTTAATATAAAATATTTGCTCTTACTAACCATAAATTCTAGATCTGTCCTTGTGACAGAGATGGACTTGGGAGTTCGAAAGCTTAGGAATTTGAGAGAATATTTTGGATTAAAAGGAAAACATTAGGTATCGGAACATTTTCTAAACTCCATTATATCTAAGCAAAATTTCGAAACATTTCTTCATTTGAGATTTTCATGATGATCTATCAAAACAAAGATAATATTCTTTATAAAATGTAATTGTTAAGAATCTTCCTTTATCTAGACAATTTCTAAAAAATTATTTTTGACTTGAAATATTATCATACTTTATTTCTAAATAATTTTATTGTTTTGTTTTATTTTTATTTATTTTTGAAATCATCATTATAAGCTTACATGAATAAAGCAAAATAAATAATGTGAACGCAAAGTAAAGTGCATGAATGCAACAAAATAGATTATGTATATATACGACAATTAAAAATATAAATGCTTGCAATAGAGTATATCAAATAAACAAAATGCAAATGCAACATGGATTTAGGGTTTGGAGTTGAAATTTAGGTTTTGGAAAATAGTTTATGGTTTGACTTAGGGTTTAGGGTTTGACCTAGGGTTTGGGTTTGACTTAAGGTTTAAGGTTTGAATAAGACAAAAATTTACAAAACAACAAAATAAAAACCTCAAAATCTTACAATGATTTTTGAAAACCTCATTTAAAAATTCAAAGTTCCATTTTTTAGAACAAGCACACTATATATGGATGAAGCAAGCACTGATGAACAGGATGGCTAAGAAAAAACCACCAAAAGGACAAAATTAAGCATCGATTGGGGTTTGACGAAAAGGGGAAGGAAGGAAAAAAAAAGACGATCTTGTTTAGGGTATAATCGAATTGGGTATGGTGAATGGGGAAAGAAAGGAAAGGAATAAGTTTTTTCAAATGACGAAGATGAGAGGTTTTTGTTGTTATAAGGGGAAAAAAAGGGTTTTTGTTGGGTTGTGTAGAAAGGAAGGATGAAAGAAGAGGAGATGGAAAGTTTGTAAAAAATAGAGAGAAGGCAAAAAACTTAATTTGGGTAAAATTTAATGGCATTTCTATTAAAAAACACCACTAATATTTTAACTAGCCTCTAAATTATTGAAAATAGAGTTAAATGTTTAAATATAGTGGCATTTTACTTAAAACACTACAAAATAAATGCCTCGAAACCTATTTTCTTATAGTTATGGTGGCGTTTACAAGAAAAAATGCCTTTAAATATTTTTATATAATGGGGATTTTAGTAAAAATGCCATGATGTTCAATTATAATGGCGTTTGAACATAAAAGTGCCATAAAATTTTAAAGAAATCGATACCTAAAGATGTTTTTAAGTGAAATGTCACCAATGAGATGCCACTAAAAGCATTTTCTAGTAGTAACACTTGGTGCCTACAAACCCTCCCATTAAAGGTTTTGTAGCATCAATAGTTACTCTTATATGTAGGTAACTCCGACCTATTCCTCCTTTTCCCATTGGATTCTCCACCATTATTTGATCCTTAAAGATACTACCATTCTTTTTCACATTTTACTTTGAGTGAAGCTCCAAAGGCAAATTATGAATCTAAATCCAATATTGCACCTTTGTGAAGCATAGCTCATTAATCAATCTTTCCATTTAACCAGACTTAGGTAGTATCCCATTATAGACAATAACCCTCTTTCCAATGCTTGTACCATTAGCTTTTCACTAGTGAAAGAAACTCCATAGAGAAGCACCCCTAATTCTTTAATAGTGACACTTCCTTTAGAGTTACATATTCCTTATGATCCTTACCATGCCCCTTTGATTGAAAGGTTTATTAACTATAATACTACTAACAAGGCAAAAGGCAAATTTTGGTAGCTTCTACCACCTCATAACCACCTATCTCTAAATATATCTCTAATTCCTCCATCAAACTTTGTAAGGTCAAAGATTCCACAAGAAACTCCACCCCTTACTCTGACCAACACTAGATCTAGCATTAATTAAGAATTATATGCTAATAGTGATGAATAGCTTTCATTACACAAGGTACTATCAAATCGTAACTTTGGCTCTAACCAAGAAAATGTAACAAAACAAGAAAACTCAATAGAAAAAAATGGTGGGAAGCCAAAGAAAAGATGATTCTAGTGGAAGCAACCACTCAAGAAAAAAACTAGGGGGAGAAAAGAAAAAGAAAGACACAAATTCCTTGACTTTGGGAAGAAAATTGAGAAAACTCAAAGGTAACTCTCACTTTTAGAAAAAGAGAGAGAGGTTCTGAATTGGAGAGAGAAAAAAAGGGTAAGTTGATCTCTTATATACGTTTAACTTTATGTTTAATTTGTCATGTTATGTTTTAATTTATTGATTAGTTTATTTGTTTGGTTATTCAGTTATGTCATATTTAATTATGATTGTAACTTATATAATTTTATAAAAAATTTAGCATGTATTTTTACGATATATTAAAAAATTAATGTAATTTTTTAAAAAATACATATGACAATTATTTATCGCTTCTAAAATTAAAAAATGTGATTTATAAAAAATAAAACTCATAAATAAATTAAAACTTTTTTTTATAAAATAAAACTCTGTTTGTTAAGTGACAATTAATCCTAGAAAAGTTTAGGATAATACGAAATCTAATTAATAGTTTAAATTTTGGTAACCGTCTCTCTTTAATAAGTGCATTTGCTTTTTGAAGTCATGGCTTTTAGCCGTACGGGGTTCGTTTGGATTCCATAGAGGTGTGATGGAATTCAAGAGGGATTTGGTCTGCAACTGCATCAAGGAGTGCATTGGATAGCATTCAATCAGTGTAGTTGGGGACTTCCATCTGCGATGTCTCTCTACTTTCTAACAAAAGGGGAAGATTCACGGGATCTTTGGATAGTCAATTATTTTAGTGTAAATTTAAAATATAAAAGGATTTTTAATTATGGTAGTCAATTATCCTTTATAAAGCAATCAATTGTTATATTCAATCTCATTGTCATCACTGGGATTGCATCTAAATTCATTCTCATGAAACGAATAATAATTCAAGATTCTATATTTTTTGTCTTTATTTTTTTAAGGCTTAAATATAAAAAAAGGTTCTAATCTAAAACGAATAATGATTCAAGTTTCTATGTATTTTTTATAATTAATTAAGTACCCAAATATTTAATTTTGTTCAATTGAGTTTTTAAATATATATTTTCATCCAATTGGGTTCTCCGTTGGATGGAAATTGTTGATGACAATTACCAATTTTCATCCAAAATAAAAACTCAATTAAATAAAATATATGTTTAAGGATTTATTCGATTGTTATAAAATAATTAAGACTCGAATGATTATTTAATTTTAATTTCAAAACATTTTTATACTTGAAACTTTTTATAATTTATTGATGAACAAAAATGAAATTGAGCTTCGTTTTCATATGTTAACATGTTTGTTTTGAATATATATTATAAATAGCCGTCTCGTTATGTTGGAGGGAACTATTATTTTGTAAAAAATTATTATTATTATTATTATTATTATCAATTTTTATTATTTTAAATATATTTATATTATTTTAAAATACTAATAATAAATAATGAAATAAACAAAAATATTATAAAAGTACTAAAATTAATATATTTATATATAGTATTTCATATATGGCAATTATAGTTTTTTTTTTAATTTTTTATATTGTATTTTAGCGTTGTATTTTTATTAATCATTTGATCAAAAGTATGATTTTCAATTTATTGTAGTTCATAAGCTTTTTATTAAAAATATTTAAAACAAAATAAAAAACAATTTAATTTTTTGTTATGATTTTATACATTTATATTTATCACATTATATTTTTTATTTTTATTTTATTATAGTAATTTAATATGTATTTAAGTTTAGATAATTAATCTACTATGTAATTTAATAGTAGTATTAAAGTAATTTTCATAAAATATCATATGTCAAATTTCCATGAAGTGATTGTAAAGGTATTTTAATAATTTAATATGTAGTTAATTTTATATTATATTAAAATTTAATATGTAATTTAATATGGATATTATAGTAAATTTCAAACAAAATATCACATGTCAAATTTTTATAAAGCAATGGCAAAGCTATTTTAATATTTCAATATGTAGTTAATTTTGTATTATGTTAAAATTTCATACGTAATTTAATAAGGGTCTTAAGATAATTTTCAAATAAAATACCACATATTAAATTTTTATAAAGCAATAGTATTTTAATAATTTAATACATAGCTAATTTTATATTATGTTAAAATTTAATAAGTAATTTAATAAGGATATTATAGTAATTTTGAAACAAAGTCAACTTCTTTTGAAGCATTCATAAAGATATTTTCATAATTATGATACGAGAGGTATTATAATAATTTTGACAAATTATGGTAAAAAGAGCATTTTTGTAATTATTGTAAGAGAGGCCTTATAATAATTTTGATCAGATAGGATGGGTATTTTTTATAATTATAGTAAGAAGGGAATTATAGTGATTTTGGCTAATTATGATAAAAGAAGTATTTTCGTAACTATTGTAAGATAATATTACAATTATTTTGGTTAATTATAAGAAGAGAGATATTTTTGTAACTATAAAGAAGAGCATTATAATAAATTTAGATATGTGTTAGTTTTTTAAGATAAATTGAGTGACATTATAGTAATTTTAATGGAATTTGTTCTAATATATAATTATTGATTTTTTAAATTTCAAATTAAAAATAAAATTTATTGTTCTATTTCTTCAACGAGCTTATTGCACCCCACATAATAGAATAATACTAAAAACTTATGACAATAAACTAAGGAAAGAAAGGGAAAGTCAAGGCAACACATAAAAAAGGAGACTCGTATGAAATATATATATATATATATATATATATGAGGCAAGATCGATTTACATAATGTAAAATTAAAAAAATTTTACATATTTTTTTAACTTTTAATTTTAAGAAATCCATGAGATTAGAAAGACAAGTAAAATTATAAACAAATATTTTAATCTCATCCCTTATAATTATTAAATTAATGGTTAAAAAATATAAAATTAAAAAAAATTATATTATGTAAGTTGATTTCTCTTTCTATCTATCTATCTATCTATCTATCTATCTATCTATATATATATATATATATATATATATATATATAAGTACTCATGGTTTACTATTTTATCTCGATTCTATGGATAATCATATTGAACTCTTTAATAATTATCACAGAGATTTTAGCTTACTAAGAAGGAGAAGGTTTTAAAATCTTGAGATTCCAAGTTTAAATTTTAAAATATATGGGTTTGATTATTTAATTATATTTTAATTTGTTAATTAATTATTTAGTAGTAATAATTTAATTATGATGTAATAATTAATTATTCGGTTGATTATATGAATGTAATATTTAATTATGATTGAAACTAAAAAAAATTCTTTAATAAATGACATCAAGACAAAGTTTATATGGTAAAGCGATTTACTAACTTAATTGAACTTTTAAAAAATTTTATAACTTTAAATATATGGTATATATAAAATAAAAAATATTAATAGTAATTTATTTATAAATTTATAAATTATATGTTTCAGTGTATCGTGTGGTGTCGTATGATTGCTCTTACGTGACGATTGGTATTGCGAAAGTGAGCAACATTACCTACATTTGAAATGGGCGTAATCACTTTGCCAGGATTGGTATTTGATATTTTAGTATGTTATCACTTTGCAGTGGAAATCACATTCCCGTCACTAGCAGCAATCTGATTGCATTTAAAAATGGGTGCAAAGTTACATGGCCTTCACTCGGGCAAGTAAATGTATATATTTTTTTCACTAAAATAGATATATTGTAGGGATGCAATTTATTTCTTAAGCATCCCAAAACACTATTATTTATAGTATGGGTCTTGAAAATAATTATGAGATGATTTACAACTTTTGAAAGTTTTAATTGACTAAAATGAATTTAAGAACCAAATCAAAATCAATAATAGTATTTTAAATTAGGAGTAATTTATGCTTGACAATTAAAATTCATTTTATTTGAAATTAGTATAATAATGGTAATGGAACTCATTTTATATGATATTGGTGTAATATGTTATTTGAAATTAGTGTAAGGATTTTAAAATTAGTGTAATAATGGTAATGAAATTTATTTTATTTGATATATTCCAAAATTAATTTTAATTGATTTGATCATCTTTTAATCATTTTAAAATTAATATATATATATATATATACATATTAAACATGTATATATAACTTAAAAGGTAGAGTAAATAAATAAATCATAGATTAAAAAATTGAAAAGTGAATAATTTTTTACACAAATATAATTTAAAAGGTTGAATATTACAATTGAAAAAAAGAGAACACGTAATTATTCTATGATGATGGTAATTAAAGTTTTATTACCTTTAATATAAATTTAATTGAAAGTGATTTAAGGTAAATAATAAAAAAATATAATTTATTTATTTTTTAAAATAATTCAAATAAAATATAGGACACATGATGATTTTCAAGATCGTACAAATGTGAATAATATAGACAATCCACATTGCAAATTTTTCATTTTTACCAAAGGTTTTGGCTTTTATATATTTATATAAGATATGATTTAATTGAGAATGATTTAAGGTAAATAATAATAGAAAATAAATGTAATTAATTTGATTTTTTAAAAATAATTCAAATAAAATAAAATATAGGACACGGGAGGATTTCCAAGATCATCTACATACCAATAATATAGGTCATCAACATTTGAAAATTTTCTTTTTTACCAAAGGCTTTGATTTTGATATATCTTATATAAGATAATGGTAACGATATTCATTTTGTTTGATATATTCCAAAATTAATTTTAATTGATTTGATCATCTTTTAATCATTTAAAAATTAATATGTATACATATTAAACATATAATCATAGCTTGGTGAAGTATATAAATAAGCCATAGAGTAAAAAATTGGAAAGTGAATTTTTTTTTTAACACATGTAATTTAAGAATTGAATATTATAATTAGAAAAAGAGAATATGAATTTAATTGAGAGTGACTTAAAGTAAATAATAATAGAAAATAAATGTAATTAATTTAATTTTTTTAAAATAATTCAAATATAATCAATGCATTGAAATATTTTAAAATTTATATGAAATTAAATAAAATTAATTAAATGAAAAATACATGTTAATTGTTTAGATTGTCCACATTTCAAAATAATAGACCATACACCTTGGATTTTTTTTTTTCTGTTTTTTATCAAAAGTTTTGGTTTTTATATATTTATATAAGATAAAATATGAATTTAATTGAAAATTATTTAAGGTAAATAATAACAAAAAATAAATGTAATTAATTTAAATTTTTTAAAAATAATTCAAATAAAATAAAATATAGGACACGGGGATTTTCAAGACCGTTCACATATCAATAATATAGGCCATCAACATTGGAAAATTTTCTTTTTTACCAAAGGTTTTGATTTTTATATATCTTATATAAGATAATGGTAATGATATTCATTTGTTTGATATATTTCAAAATTAATTTTAATTGATTTAATCATCTTTTGATAATTTTAAAATTAATATATATACAAATTAAACATATGTACATAGCTTGGTGAAGTATATAAATAAGTCAGAGTAAAAAATTGGAAAGTGAATTGTTTTTTACACAAAATATAATTTAAAAGTTGAATATTATAATTAGAAAAGGAGAACATAAAATTATCCTATAATGATGGTAATTAAAGTTTTATTACGTTTAATATGAATTTAATTGATATTGATTTAGGGAAAATAATAATAAAAAATAAATGTAATTAATTTAATTTTTTAAAAATAATTCAAATATAATTAATGCATTGAAATATTTATGAAATTAAATAAAATTAATTACATGTAAAACACATGTCACTTGTTTACATCGTCTACATACCCATCTTAGATTTTTTTTCCTTTTTTTATCAAAAGTTTTGGTTTTTATATATTTATATAAGATAACGTATGAATTTAATTGAGAATGATTTAAGGTAAAAAGTAACAAAAAATTAATGCAATTAATTTAATTTTTTTTTAAATAATTCAAATAAAAAAAATATAGGACACATGAAGATTTTCAAGATTGTCTACATATCAGCAATATACAACATTGGAAAATTTTCTTTTTTACTAAAGGTTTTGATTTTTATATATCTTATATAAGATAATGCTAATGACATTAATTTTGTTTGATATATTCCAAAATTAATTTTAATTGATTTGAGCATCTTTTAATCATTTTAAAATTAATATATATATACATATTAAATATATATACATAGCTTGGTGAAGTATATAAACAAGCCATAGAGTAAAAAATCGGAAAGTGAATATTTTTTTAACACAAATGTAATTTAGGAATTGAGTATTACAATTAGAAAAAGAGAACATAAAATTATCCTATAATGATGGTAATTAAAGTTTTATTACCTTAAATATGAATTTAATTGAGAGTGATTTAAGGTAAATAATAATAAAAAATAAATTTAATTTTTTAAAAATAATTCAAATATAATCAATGCATTGAAATATTATATGAAATTAAATAAAATTAATTAAATGCAAAACACATGTCAATTGTTTATATAAGATTATAAATATTAAATATTATAATTAAAATCACAAATAATTATATAATAAAACTATCAAAAGCAAATATTTTTATTAATAAGGATTAAATTTTATAATATAAGATTATATATTTAAATCAGATTATAAAGATTAAATATTATAATATAATTATTTTTATTAATTATACATATTAAATATTATAATATAAATATTTTTGTAAATTGGCATTTAATTACACAAATTATAAAAAGTAGATATATGTATCAAACTTGCTTTGATACAAATGAACAATTTTGGAAATTTTTATTGCATTCTCAACAAAGTGCTTAATTTATCGAATATTGTTTTTTTTTTTTTTTTTTTGCATTTTAATCAATATTTTTTCATGTATATCAAACACTATAATAATATTATTTTTTAATATTTTAATTCTCTGCAATAACTTTTTCAACAATTATATTACGTTGTAGTGAGTCGATGATAAAGTACTAAATGCAACCTTATTGCGTTGAACCTTCCAAATCTCTATCCGAGGTTTGGCCCCTCCAGTTCGAAGAAATCTCTGATCACTGTTTAAACAAATATTAAAATATTAAAAAAATTATTTATAATCCTTTGAACATGTCTACTCAGAGGTTAATCACTGTCATTGAGAGGGAAACCAATCCTGCCAGCAGCTCGATTACTCCCATTGACAAATCAACTCGATTGCTCCTTCATAATCTTTGACGGCTCAATAAAAATGATTAATTAGAGATGCAGTTAATGAGAGTACAATAGCAGGCACAGACATACCCTAAAACTTAAACTTGAGGCTAAACTCTAAATTTAAAGTATCCTGTTTAGTTTTTTTTTTTTTTTAATTTTTTAGTTATAGCATTAATGGTATTCATTTCAATAATTCAGTTAACTTTGAATCAAATTATTTAAAATTGAACTAATTGAATTATATTATTTTATTTTTATTGATTGAATTAAATTTAGATATTTTTAAAATTTAATTTGATTAATTTTTAAATTAATTAAATAATAAAATATATTTAAATTAAATTAAGTTTTAAATTTAAAAATTTTTTATATTTGAAACAAATTAAATAAAATTATTAAAAAATTTTAAATATTAAAATACTAATTTAAAAATTCTCACAACTTATATTGTGAAATTTTCAATTTCATGTATATTTAATTTTATATGTGAGTTTCTATATTTTGATAAAAAATTTCAATTAATTTAATTTTTGAATTGAATTAGTCAAAAATTAAAAAAATTTAAAATTATTTTTGATAATCAATTGAAATTAATTAAAAATTTTAAATTATTTTTTATAATTAATTAAAATTAATTTGATAATTATTTAATTACTAATTAAATAAATTTGATCTATTAATTTTATTAAAGTCAAAATATTAACAGTCGTACGGTATTATAACCAATAACTTATACTATTATTTAGTTCTTTTATGATTGTATCGATTTGAATTCCACTAACTTGATTAACATTTTAAACCAAGTTTAAGAACAAAAAAAAAAAAAAAAAATTGGATTAAACATGAAGTCTAACTTGATACGGTATTGTATCGAGTAGGGAGTACACTGTAAACCCCGTTGGGAATTGGCCAAGCAAACAGGGCCTTATTGCTTATTGTAAAAAACACACTGACCCAACGGCTAAGACGCAAGATACAACTGTCAAACCCAAAACCTCGCCACCAAAATGCACCACCACCAACTGACCCTGCCACCTCCATTTACCCCTAATGCCACCGCAACAACCATCCTCTCAAAAGACCACACCAGAACCAGTCTTTACATAATCTTAGCCACCTCCTTCTTTTCCCTCCTCTTCATCCTCTCTCTCCCTTCCACTTCATCCACCTACTCTTCCCAATCCTTTATCAAAATCCGACGCGACCCCGCCCTTTTTCCCAATCGGCCCATCTCCCTGGCCGAGATCCCTTCCGGGCCTACCCCTCCCTCTATTGCTTACCTCATATCAGGATCCGTCGGCGACTCGGCTCGGATCCTCCGCCTCCTCTTCGCTTCCTATCACCCGAGAAATCATTACCTTCTTCACCTTGACCTGTCTGCTCCGCAGGCTGAACGTGACCGATTGGCCATCACAGTCCAATCAGTGCGCATTTTTAAAGCTGCCCAAAATGTCGACGTTATAGGGAAAGCTGATTATGCTTACCCAAGAGGATCCTCCACAATCTCTTCTACTCTTCACGGTGCCTCCATTTTGGTGCGATTGGCTTCAAATTGGGATTGGTTTATCTCTCTCAATGCCGGTGATTACCCGCTTGTTACACAAGATGGTAATAAAATTTTTTCTTTTGGGACCTAAGTGTTTGCGTTCTGTTTTATGTGGGTTTTCTTCTATGGCTATTTGTGGAATTTGCAGATCTTCTTCACATTTTGTCATACTTGCCAAAAGATCTCAACTTTGTGAATCACACCAGTTACATCGGCTGGAAAGAGTATGTTAACTTCATTTCAACTTTGCTAGTTTTTGCAAAATGGGAATTATGATACGAAACCCAAGTAATATTTTTGTTAGAATTGGTGTTACAGTTCAGTCTTCTTTGATTGGTTTTATATAGCAACTCTATAGCAGATGCAACAACCAACCCATACATAGCTTTATCTTAAGGATATGTATTATGTACTTTGAGATATATCTATCTTTTCTCAAAGAAATATATTGTTTTTTGGTTATTAAATTGATGTGTTTTAGTTTATGAATGTTGATTAGTTTTATGTGTTGGGGATTTACTTGTTATAGGTCCAAGAGATTGAAACCAATAATAGTTGATACAGGGCTTTATCTTTTGGAAAAGCGTGAGATATTTTATGCAACTCAGAAACGGGAATTGCCTAATGCTTTCAGGTTGTTTTTAGGTATGTGTTTATATCTGACTTCTTTCTTTATAGTTTTCTGATCTTCTACTTCTTCATTTTTTAATGTTGATCAAGGAAAACAGATGTTGCTAAATGTAGAAGCAAATGTGATATGCATTCGCATCATGCACATTAGTTGATATTAATAGACAATAAACAAAGAGAGCTTAGAGTTAAAGTAGTGGACCTGCAAATTAGAGGTGATCAAGAATGTGATTTGAATATATAGGTTTTAATCTTTGTGTGAGATCATAAAATTGCATAGTTAGGTTGAATGTGGCAATAATAGTACTTTTTCTTGATGGATTTAGAGGCACTAAGTGCATGATACTTTATATCCTCTACTAGAGGTGTTAGAAGGATACCATGTAACTCTCAAGGACCTATCAGAGTGAAGCCAACTTTTCCTCGTCTCTGTCTGGTGTTATAATTATCATCTAATTATGGTCTTGGAGGAGATGTAAAGAACCATCAAGTGTGAGCTGCTTGTTTTGGTTCTTACAATGTTGAGGAGTATAATTTTGCACTGCTGTTTTTAGTGAAGAGCAATCTGGTGAATAAGAGAGAGGATTTAAATTCAGAATATCAAGTTAGTTATGGATCCCACTAGGTAAGTTAATGGTGGTTTCTCATGGTATTGAGGATGCGTGCAGGAGTTAGACTTTCCATATGGAATGCATTTATCTTAGTACTGCTTTATAATGGGCTATAGTTTGGAGAAAAAAAGTTGGGTTGGGGGGAGGGGGGGTGTTAGAAAGAGCTATAGTAGGAAGCAACTTTGGTCCAGCTTAGCAATTTCTGTGGCATACATCCTATTTGAAAGAAACAGGAATTTTGTGGAATTAACCCGCTAAGAGAAAGTGTGAAAGAGGGAGAAGGCAAAGGAATTAAAAGGTAATGTGAATAATTTGGAGGCCTTTAATTTTGTTACTTAAAGATACCCTCCTTCCCATTTTATAAACTCAATTCTTTGGTTTGTGTAATGTATTATGACTGCTAAAGTAATATCACAGGCAACATTCTTGTTTATAAATCAAAAAGATTCTTCTATGCATATGCATTTAAATCATTGGTTTTTCTACACTTTTGTAGTGTGGCCTGAGCTAGGTGCATAAAGTAAAGGCAGTTTTGTTAGCAGAACTGTGAGGATGGATCCACTGGTAAATAGCATAATGTGCTATTCACCTACTAGTTCCATCATACATTTTCAAGTTTGTTAATTTCAATGCCCAATTGCAATTTTCTTCACTAAAAAGGAAAAAGAAAAAGGAAAAAAAGCACATTCCAGGCATTTGTTAGGCACAGGTTGTGATTGGAGTCAGTTACAGATACAAGCAATCTTTCAGCTCTAAAAGAAAGCCTGGCTATCATCTTGCCTTGTAACTCAACTGATAAAACTATTCATTTGCAAGACTATTGAAAAATGTTATGAGACTGTTTAGGAGATTACATAATGATGCATGTTTGTACGGCATTAATGGTAAAATAAGTTGGTTGTGCATCCCCCTTCCCTTTGGAAAGTGTCACTATTGATGAAATGCCCATGTAGAACTTATCTGCTAGGATCATTATTCTAGACTATTGCTACAGCATAAAATTCAACCATTTTGGCAAGTGCTATTTGGTTTTCATCATCTTTCAAGAGATGCCCAGTTGATTACTTTATAATGGCCTTGGAAACAACCAGTTAGCTCTAGTGAGATTACTTCCTTTGTTTTTATATAATTTTTCTAGTCATACAAGATAGTATGAGCCATTTTTTTGTTTATGTATGATGACCTTTGTGATAAATGATGGATTAGTGCGATGGCTAGG
This sequence comes from Durio zibethinus, assembly GCF_047325235.1. NCBI lineage: Eukaryota > Viridiplantae > Streptophyta > Magnoliopsida > Malvales > Malvaceae > Durio > Durio zibethinus. Next base: position 13,749,585 of record NC_143178.1, read on the forward strand.
TGATCTCTTCATGTTGGTTTGGCATTACCCTTCCTTGTTATCTTGTAGCAATTATCTGCTTCTTTTGGACGATTAACAGAATTCAATTATCCAAAAAAAAAAAAAAAAGAAAGATAGTATGAGCCATTTTATTTGTTAAGAAATTTTTCTGCCTGCATAGCCAGGCAATATAAATGGAAATTGTGAATGTAGAACTAGAGATGTGGTCTTTTGCAGGTTCATCTTTTACAATGTTAAGCCGTAGTTTCATTGAGTTCTGCATCCTGGGTACAGACAATCTTCCAAGGACTTTGCTAATGTATTTTGCTAACACACCTTACTCATACACAAATTATTTCCCTACTGTCCTTTGTAACTCTGATCAGTTCAAGAACACAGTGATAAACCATAACCTCCAGTATATAGCCTTCAACAAATCCTCTACGAAGAAGTCTCCCCCAATGAATTCTGCTGAATTTTATGCTATGATTCAGAGTGGAGCTGCCTTTGCAACAGAGTTCCAGTTGGATGATCCAGTACTTGACCTTATTGACCAGGAAATTTTAAAACGCAGCCTGGGCAAAGTCATACCAGGCGGATGGTGCTTAGGTGAGCCAGGCAATGACACATGTTCAGTTTGGGGGGATGCTGAGATCTTGAGGCCTGGACCAGGGGCAAGAAGGCTCGAAAAACGAATTGTTGAATTACTTTCAGATAGTAGGTTTCAATCCCAGCAATGTCTAGAAGAATGATCTGAGTCAATTACCATGAACGAGATATATAAAATGGGAGAAGAAAGAACCAGCTGGTGATGAATCGTTTTTCCCTTATTCCAATACTCACTATGGAGTTAACCTTATCTTTTTCGGAGCACTCAAATTTTTATCAAGCGCCCAGTTGGTGCTAAGATTGTTGTAAAGTAACAATTCATTTATTGTACTTGACATTGGTTTATTAGCAGAATAGGTGTAATTTCCATGCATGTGACCAAATATATGGTCTGGAAATATTGAAATTTTTTCAATGCATACCACTCTTCTCTGATTATTACTAAAAATTTTCTAGTATTTTCTCTTGTTTTTATCTGAGGCATGGATAAGGTTCCTTTGTATTGGATTATTACGTTAATATGATACTAAAGGAAGCATTGGTATAGTAGTTATGGAAAATGGAGTTTTCCACCTGCTCAAGTCGAAGCGTATCTCATAACAACCAAGTTAGACAGGGTCCAAAGTTAAAAAGTCTCGTGACCATTCTCTTCTCCACTTGTTCAACTACAGCCAACTACTCCACACTGTAGGACCTTTTTTCCAACAAATCCATGCTTAAGATGAAAGATGATGCAGGGTAAAAGCCTCCAATACACAATAAAATTATATATGCAGTGCCATTTGGAATATTTCTGACATCCTGTTATCATTATTCTTCATAACATTGGGTGCATTTATATAGGTTTGCTTCCTGAGTTGACTGTAAAAAACTAGCAATTGCCAGAAGGAAACTTCCTCAAAGGTTGGCATGAGCCTCACGGCAAGACACTCACACTTATTCTTGAAGTTCAGATGTCAAAAGTAAAGTCTCAAAGAGATTGCAGATGACTGTTTGGGGCTTCAATAGCCACCAAAATATGTTTCAGATAAGAGGAAAGTTGCTCCTATGATAAGTTCAGAAAGACCAATGAGCAGTGGCAATGAAACACCAATACATTTTCTTCAACTGAAAAACAGTAAGATTGATAATAATCAACGTGCTGAATGGGCGGGCCTTACATTGAGGCTTGAGTGCCAGAAAAATAAACGATTAATGGAACATACCGGAATATAAATTCTTTTTAATTACTGATGTTTAACTGAAAATATTTGCGCCCATTTAAACTTTCAGTATCTGTACAAACAATCAGGAATCGCTGTTGGGAAGTCAAAATGGAAGTCAATGAAACAGTTTGCCTCTTCTTTTCAATCAAATGATAGAAATTTTCGGACAGGTGCAGATAATCAGATTATTATTTTTTTTTTAGCAAAACAGGTGGAGGGAAATCTATTACATTTTACCTATAAACTTCTGCACACCATTGTTGGTAGTGGGTTTTTTTTATTAAATGGAAATGTTAACTAATACACCAAAAACAGGATGACTATCTCCCATAACAATGTTAACACCAACAACTTCACCACCCCAAAATCTTCCAACAACTCCATAGCCTAATGCTTATCCTCTGTATTTAAGGAGCAAGTTTTATAACGTCTGGCATATTAATCAAAAAAGCCTTACTCCAGCTATTCATTAGAGAATAAAAAAAAAGACTCTCACACTACTAAATGTTCAAGCAACAATCTCTACTTTTCATTACAATGCAAATTGCAACAGTCTACATGGGGACATATTTGGCAGCAGGCGACCCAGTAGCAGCAACAGCAGAAGAACCCATCCTTGAGTTCTACATGCATGATATCCTTGGGGGAAGTAGTCCCACAGCAAGGCCAATAACTGGATTACTTGGAAACATCTAAAGTGGTCAGGTACCTTTTGCTAAACCAGTGGGATTCATCCCCCCACAAGGTGGAGTTGCAATCCCCAATGATAATGGTGCTATTCCCTCAGTCAATGGCATCAATGGTCTCCCATTGGGAACTGGCTTAGCTGGCACAGCTTTCGCCGGCAATCAAAACCAAAATGGTAAGCCTCAGATCCCTCTAGGACCAGATGGTTTGGGACTAGGCTTCGGAACAATCACAGTTATCGATGACATACTCACTGCCAACCCTGATTTGGGGTCACAGGCAATAGGGAAAGCTCAAGGAGTTTATGTGGCTAGCTCTGCAGATGGAACAACCCAAATGATGGCATTCACAGCCATGATTGAAGGCGGTGAATACAACGACAACCTCAACTTCTACGGAGTGTACAAGATTGGAAGCACCATGTCGCACATATCCGTCATTGGTGGAACAGGAAAGTTTAAGAATGCTTGTGGACTTGCTGAGGTTCGACCACTTATACCACCTGGTCAACATGTCACTGATGGTGCTGAGACATTGCTGAGGATCACCGTCCATCTCAAATATTAAAATATGCATGTTTTCTAGAAAATTATCTATCTGGTTGTGTGCAAAGTAAACATGGTTTTGCTTTCCAGCTTCAATCTTTCAATGTAACAATTACAAAGTTCAAAATATTTCACCTTTTTTTTTTTTTTTAATCGATCTCCCCTTCCATTCACATATATTATATAAAAATGGCAATGGCTAAATATTGAATTATAGAGCCCTTTGTTTCTCTGGTGTTTTTGGTGAACTTCCTTGTAAATGCAAAGCAAGCAGCCCATACGGTTGACATTTATTTACTTCTTATTAACTAAATTGGTTACTTTACAGATTGGGTCGCTGCTCAATCATAACATCAAGGATGTGCCATAATGGTTGGTCCAGACAAAGTCCCATGTAAATGTGATGACTGATGAACTGAGGACGAAAGGTTTCGCAAATTGTCTCTTAAAACTTAAAAGAAACCTATTTAAACCAAAACAAAATAAATAAAAAGCGTTGAAGAAAGTTAATTTAAAAAAAAAAAAATGACTTTAACGGTTTTTGTAACCAAAATCAAATAATTATGTTCGTTAGTGAATTACTCATCCAATGAATTAATTTTAATGCAGAATATAATCGATTACTGAATTTTATTATATTTTTGAGATTTATCGGTTAAAACCCTTTACACATCAATCATATAAGCGGTGGTGCAAATAAAATCTTGAGAAAAATGACCTTGAAATATCAATTTCTCACCTTTTTCCAATCCCGTGTTATAACACAGACAAGTCCATTCTCCTTGGTTTTCATTCTAAGCAGAGATGGTTTAATACATTACCTACTCCACCATAAGTAGAACGTTTTTGCTGAGATTTTGAGCTTCAGTTTGATATCTCTTTAAAGCTCAGTTTGTTACAATTGACGCTTATGATATACTTCTTATAATATTTATCTCTTTCATGGTAAAAAAAAGTGAAAAAGTCAGTTACTTTTGGTGGATGCACGTGACATTGAACGAGACCAATACGTAGCTGGTTATGATAAAGCAATTAGCTAAGCAATTACCTAGATAATTTATATTTTTTATCTTATAAAAAATAAATTTAAATAAAAATAAAAAATATTTTTTATTCAAAATTTGGAAAGATTTAATATTATTCAAATTTTCAAAGTCAAAATAGAATAGAAAGACAATCTTTTTAAATTAATATAAACTTAAATTTGTTTTGATTAGTAAATTTGATTTGCTGTACAATCTTTCTAACTAATTTGAAACCATACACATTTTTCTTTTTTCTCCATTAGTTTAAAGATAATATTTTATTTGTAAGATATTTCAAAAGTAAATAATAATTTTTAATCATTTTTATATTCATATATCTTTATAGAATCAATTTTAATGCTTGGTAGCTAGGTAGAACCTTAAATCAGGTTTACTATTGAAAATTGTTAGAGAATAGATTTTTTATTTTCCTAAGTTTTTAGTTCTTACTAATATTTTCTATTTATTTTAAACTCAAAATGGAACATATTATTTGCTTTAAAATGGTTAAAATACTATTAAATTCTATCACTTTATTTAAATAAACTCTTATATTTTTATTATACTCAAATGAGAAATAATTTTTTAATTTGTATTTAAGTAAGTTTTTGTTTTTAACAAAATATTGATTTATCTTAAGAATTTTTTTGAGTACAAATTAAACACTAATGGTTTATTGGAATACAACTTAAAATATAAAGATTTTATTTGGGTGTAATAAAAATATGGGAGTTTATTTAAATAAAATGATAAAGTTTAGAGATTTTATTATTATTTTAACGATAAAATAAGCTCTCCCTGTGTCTTTAATTCTTGAACATGAATTAATACAAAACTAAAGTATATTAATTTTACACTAAGAAAAATTTAATCTCATGCACTATAATAAACTTACTAAAGATTAAATTACTTAGAGAATATTAGCCTCAAAGATTGATGCACATTGTTAATTAATAAAATATTCATATCCAATAAATATACAACTATAATATTATCTTGCAAGGAATTCAAAAAATTAATTAATTACATTAACAAACACCTTAACTCTATCAAATATGGAAGGTGCAATATTAAGATGAAATTATGATTTTATGAGGTTTAATTTAACAAAAATATTGAGGTTACACCAAAATATAATATTTCAAAAGTCGTCATGGATGTTATATTTATACAATTGTTACATGTACTTAAATTAATATTTTGTCATCATGTAAGATGTGCATTTAATTATCTTTTTGTTTAACACAATTGTCATAAAAATAATAATAGAAAGAATATTTAACTAAAACAGTGATTATTCACTTAAAATATGAGGTATCTAATATTCATGCATGTTGTTGATTTTTACCTTTTTAAAATAATATTAACCTATTTTTAAATATTTTATTGTTTTCTGATATAATAGATTTGTATAAGAATGCAACGTAATATTAAGATTAAATAATATTTAAAATAAATTCTTTTGTTATATTAAAAAAATTAAACAATAATTTGAATATATATGTCAAATGATTTTTTAAATTGTTATTTTAAAGCATTTTTAATTATAATTTCTAAATTATTAATTTAATTATATTCAAATTTCATAAATATTTTAATGTCCCATGCATCGCATATGAATGCCTATGTTAACAGCCTATCTTGATGTCTGTAAGATAATTTTTAAATTTATATTATTCAAGACATTTTTCAAAGTAAAACGTTAAATTTAATAATTAAGTAGATATTGTAAGAAAAAAAATTTAAATTTACGACATATATAGGGTATATATATATATATTTATATATATAAAGGATATATATATACATATATATATATATAAATATATAAGCAACATATAAATCGTATTCAGGATTTTTAAATTTGTAGTTAAAATGTTATTATCAGAAAATGAAATATTATCGATAAAAAATTTCGACAGTAATATTTCATTTTTCATCAATAATAATATTATCTATGGATTTATCGAAAAAAAATTTTGTTGGTGTTATCATGATCGATAATATAATTCTATCGATATTATAAAATTTCATCAATAAATTAGTATCAAAATTTTTATTTACTAACATAATTTTTTGTTGGTAATAATATTTTTTCTATCAATATATTAAGTTAATAAATTTTTTTCAAAATTAATTTATAATTTTGCCAAAAATTCCTTTGATTATAGTTAAAATTTCGATGGTAATAGTTAATATTTCCGTTAGTAATACTTTTTTAAATAATATTTAATTATATTTTATTTATAATTTTTGTCATTTTATTCTAATTTTTAAATTTGTTTTTAAAATAATTAAATGAATATTAAGATATATAGGGTATATATGTTTATATATATATAAACAACATATAAATCGTATTCAGGATTTTTTAATTTGTAGTTAAAATGTTATTATCAGAAAATGAAATATTATCGATAAAATATTTCGTCAGTAATATTTCATTTTTCATCAATAATAATATTATCAATGGATTTATCGATAAAAAAATTTTGTTGGTGTTATCATGATCGATAATATAATTCTATCGATATTTTAAAATTTCAACTGTAAATTAGTAACCTAATTTTTATTTACTAACATAATTTTTTGTTGGTAATAATTTTTTTTCCATTGGTATATTAAGTTAATAATTTTTTTTCAAAATTAATTTATAATTTTGCAAAAAAATCCTTTGATAATAGTTAAAATTTCAATGGTAATAGTTAATATTTCCGTTAGTAATACTTTTTTAAATAATATTTAATTATATTTTATTTATAATTTTTGTCATTTTATTCTAATTTTTAAATTTGTTTTTAAGATAATTAAATGAATATTAAGATATACATAAATAGAAAAAAATTAATAAACAACATTCACTATTTCATTTATAAAAGAATATAATAATATTTTACAAAATTATTTATGAATTCTAATTAACCAAAAAAACAAAAAATACAATATATACGTTAAAAATCTCATTCAAGCATCTGGTAATACATACAGACATATGTCTTGATCTTGATCTTGATCTTTTGTCATGAAGTTGTTCAAACACTGGAGAAAAGAAACAAAATATTATTAGTAGAAAACAACTTGGGGAATATAAATAAGTGCAACTAGTAAAGAGCCATTAGGAGTTGAACAAGCCATTTGCGCAGAACACGTTCAGATGCAATAATTTTCAGAGTTATAATTGTTTAATGAAAGTAAGTTATCCAAGTTATGAAAACTTACATTAAACTTCACCATGAAAGAGAATGGGAACAGATTGGCAAAAAAATTGAAGGATTAAATTGAAAAGTATGGAATAAACAAAACCTCTTTTGAGAAAAGCATGCCATTTGTCTTCTTTATGGCTTCAACCTTGTTTTATAAGGAAAATCTTATTATGATTGGCTAAGGTCTTGCAAGGCTCTTCAAGTTACAAAAATAAATGTACTATCTCATAAATATCATATTAAAAAGAAAGTAAACTTACTGTCTCCTTCACAATAACCTATAATAATGCAAACATAGCAACCTTGTAAACAAAGACATATGTGAACCCATGTTAGGCTATAGAACACCAATAAGGTTATGATATATTAACATCATGAAAATTAAAGCATATAATCAAAAGGTATATAAAAACTATTTAAGGGCAATGGATCTAAAGCCTACAATTTCATCCTTAAAAACGCAATTTTCATACAAAGTTATTATATCAATAGCTTAGATAAAATACAATTATGAAATCTCAACCATTCACAATGGACCAGTCTATCTAACCATTCACATTATGAAGATGCTGTTATCTTCTAATATTGACTATAACAAGGCTGCCCAAGCCCTTATCTACTTGTAGTCATTTAATCATATGACTATAACAGGTTGCCTAAACCTAGATTGCCTATACATTTGGGAGATTTTTGTATGTTTGGTAGTGTTATGTGGAGAGAAATTAACTAAGTTTGAGTGTTGAATGTGTGGTGTATTCCTAGGGAGTTTTCTAAAGTTATTGTCTTCCTTAATTTCAGTTTTTATAATTCACCTACATTCCTTTTGTTTTCACCTACATCACAATCATAAACAAAACAACTGAGAAAACCATTGACTAACCAGAAAATAATACCAAATTGAAATACAAAAAAGACTTACATATCACCAAAAAACATATGCTAGACTTGATGGCAATGTTCCAAAGAAAAATAGATTGAACAAGAACTATATATAAAGTTTTAACTTCTGAATCTCCGTTAATAGAATCATAAACTTAACATGAATTCTACTTTCCAAAACTTTCTAATCAGAATCTTCACATATATGGAGATTTAAGAATAATGCTTATCAGTAGATATGTTTGGTCTATTATCTCAACAATAAACATACTAGGAAATCTATTTCCATATACCATAGCACGATGAACTGTATTATTTAGGTAGCAGTTTAACAGGAAAAAAAAAAAAATGAAGAAATCAAATAATAATAAAAAACATATAATATTTCTAATGATTTCTTCTATTCATTAAAAGAATATATATATATATAACACCAAAAAGTTTCAAAAGTAATCAACTCATAACAACCACTTTGACTTGAAAAATAGCTCATACGAATCATTGATAAGATTCACAAATTAATTCTTGAAATTAAAATTACTTTGAAATCAAATGGAAAACATATGATCTATAATTACCATAGCCAGCTGAACCAGCCACAAAAATAGGCCATCTTATTCCAAGTTGCTCATCATCTATATCTTGTGGTTTAATTTTTTCTAACATAACAAATCATGAGTTTCATCCAAGAAAAGGCCCAAAAAATTAAAAACATAGCCTCAATCAAACTCAAACACTAAATTAAGATCAAGCACAACCACGTAATTGCAGATTAAACATTTCTATTTAATTTCAAATTACCTCTTTTTTGTTGAAATATTTGAAAAAACTGAAACATTCGTAAAAACTGTACCGCGCTGTTGCAAATACTATGAAAGTAAGATTGTAAGAGCCATCTTGCAAAACTTGGTGTTGGTTGCACTGCTGCTACAGCTTAGGGTACAAAAGACGAGGACATGGTGGTTAAGGGCTTGAAACGCTCGATTTCTAGAGTGAGAAAGGGAGATGTGATTAAAGCTTTTGATCGGATTTTTGGAGAGAAGAAGGAAGATGATAGAGGAGGACAAGAAAAGAAGCTGTGCTCGATGCTGGGTGCTGAAGGAAGCAGCAATAGTGGCTAGAACTTGGAAGTAGGGTTTCGGCCTTTTAGAAAGAAGGAGAAAGGTGTGCCGCTCAGAGCAAGAGGAAGAGTAAGGAAAATGAGCAGACTAGGAGAGGCTGATAGGAGCTGGACGGCAAACAGAGCAGCTACAAGCGATGGCTGGAACTTACAGGTGAGGTTTCGGGGTCGGAAGAAAGAAGATAATGGCGTCGCCGGTGAGAGAAGAAAGAAGAGGGGAAGAAATAGAATTAGTATTAGGGTACTTAAAATCTTTAATTTATTTTTTAAAATATCGACCGAATAATTCGGCGGTACATTTTTGTGCCGATAGATTATATCAATTGATATATTATCGATGGATTATTTCGTTGGTGATTTTTGCGTTAATTTTTTACAATTTTATCGAATTTTTATCTATAAAATATCAAAAAAAATTGTCCTCCTCGGTAAATTTGGTTAATATTTTATTGTAATTTCATCGATGAATATCATATTAATTTATATTAAAATCCGTCATTATTTACAAATGAAAAAAATTTTGCCTATAAAAATCCGTTAGTGATATCTTAATTTCTAATAATATCTGATTTTTTTTTTATAAATTTACAATTTTTTTCTTAAATATATATAAACATTTATACAAAATTTTAATAATAGAAAAAAATAACTAATGCATTACACATGGTCAAAGTCAATTGCATTATAAGATTAATTCGTTTCAACTTTCAAGTTTTCTTATTAAAGTTGAGCTCAGGTTTTCATAAGCATAAATGCAACTTTCACATGTGATAACTAGAAGATCATAATTAAATAATCTAAGTAACATACTTGTTTAAGCATCCATTGCTAAATGTGAAAGTAAGTTAAAATTCCATACAAGTAATGTCTTTTTTTTGGCTCTATTTTTTATTTATCACTCTCATTGGGTAAAGACATTAGAAGTAAAAGTGAAGAGAGAGCCTATCCACTTATTGATAATAAAACTTTAATAATCTCATCGTAAAAGGCTTATTGGGTTAAAGCCTACACTAACTATCAAACTATCTTAACCTAATAAAATGTGCAAAACTCATAGTATAACATATCACAATATCTTTCATATTTTGTATTATGACTAAATTATCAATTTGTTTTATTAAATCATAAATCACCAATAAATTTAACTTACATAGTGGAAAATTCTAATAGTCTCCCACTTGGCAATATTAATTGGAATTGTTATACATGAGTTCTAATTGATTAACTTTATTTTTGTTATGGCCACAATTTTGAAAATAATTTAGTATTAATAAACTTCTTAGTGATCATGTCCAATATGACCATCAAGCATTGAATCATAGTAGTCATTGTATCCCTTACTAACATAAGACTTATCCACAATTATAAGTATGAGTGACTTTATTCACAATGAATCTTAACTTGATTATATAGTAAGAAAATAATACCAAATGTGATCTCAATATGCTATTTTTATTGTTGGTGCTCTTGTTGATTTATCTAAATTTGCTTAGAAAACTATGATATCTAAATGTGCTAGTATGCCTCTTGCTTATCTTTGAGGTTACTTATTGATATCATTTTATAAGACATACCTAATTGATATCAAAGTCACATTTAAGACAAACACCAAATCTTAAGATTTTACGATGCATTTAATAAATTTCAAATATGCATACGTACAAGTACAAATTAACAATATAATTGAATAGGATATAAACCACTGATGATCATCCCCTTGGACATTGATTGAGATTAAACTTGTCATCTTTCACTAAAAGTGCATTTCCACTTTTATAATTTTACATATTAAATCTATTTAATGCATGGTCAATATAATATCTTAGAGAAAGTTTGAATAAATTTCAAGATCTATTCCTCTTAATCTCGATCCTAAGAATAAGTAAGGCATCATTAGGAAGGCATCCCTAGGATCTTTCATATAGAAAGTTTTAAACAACAACTACTTAGTCTCATACAATAGCTCGACACCATTACAGCTAGAAAGATATCATCCACATGTAACACAAAAAATAAATATTTACTCCACTGATGTCAAGGTATCTACACTAGCCAACTTTATTCTCCTCCAAACCTACGGAAGTAACTACTTTTTCAAAATTCAAGTACCACTACAAATAAGCTTGCTTAAGGCCATAGATAAACTTTTTAAGTTGACACATAAAATATTCTTTTCATAGCTCTTGAAATCCCTTAGAATGAACCATATAAACTTCCTCTTTAAAATTACCATTCCAGAATGTTGTCTTTACATCTATCTAATAAAGTTTCAAATCAAGGTAAGCCACTAAAGGCATAATGATTCTAAAAAATCCTTGTAAGACATTAGTGAAAATGTTTCATTCTAATCTATATAGCTTTTTTTTAGTAAATCCTTTAGCCACTTAACAAGCCTTACACCTTTCAATCTTTCTTTTTGAATATTTTGGTCTTATAAACCATTTGCAACCAAGTGATCTACATCCTTCAAGAAGTTTAACAAGTTCCAAAACACTATTTTGTTTCATGGAGCTTAACCCATATTTCATTACATCAAACCACATACTAGATTAGGGATTACTAACAACATAAATGAAAGTTACATGATCCACCATTTAAATAAAGTGATAAAGATTCTTTCCAATAAAAACAATAGATTCATCTGAAACAACATACTACTTTTGCTTGGTAAATCTCTCAAAGGTATTTCAACCTTATTATTCTGAATTAGAGATATATCAACATCAGTAAGAACAAGATTTAAGGGATTTGCATCTTGTTCCCTGTAATATACTTTCTTAACAACCATAAGCATTACACTATCTTGTAAAATAATAAAGGAATAATAACATGTTTGATAGGCTTACTATCATTAACAACCTTTATCTCATCTCTATTAGTACTCTAGAAACTTTACCACTTATAGTTGTATAGCTTTAGTTTAATGTGTAGGACAAAGAAGTCTATACCATTGATTAAAATGTCCGTATACCTTATATAAGAACATCAAATAGTCCTAGGTTCAAATTTTCTTTTAGAAAGGTTATTGAATTTAACCTTAATAGGACAATCTTAAACTTAAAAATGGTTCAAGCTAGGTTTCCTATCAATTTACAAATCAAAATTATTTTACGTATAGATTTACTAAGAACCCTGTTACGAATGTATGAAGTACTTTTAATGACTTTACCCCAAAGATACTTAAGAAAATTAATCCTACTTATCATGCTACTAGTTATATCCTTAACGGTGAAATTTTACTTTTTAACCATCATTTTTGTTCAAGACTACTAACATGGTATATTGGGCAATAATCTTGCACTTTTGCAAGTTTTTGGAAAATGATCCTATATTTTGTGTAGTTGTACCATGTTTTCCATAATACTTACCACCTCGATTAGACTTAACAATTTTGATGAGCATCCCTAATTGTTTCTCTATTTTATTTTGGTTTTAAAATCTTTGAATTTCTTAAAAAATCAAAAATTTCATTAATTAAGTAAAGATAATTAAAGCAAAAGAAATCATCAATAAAAGTAATGATAAACTTTTTACAACATAAGGTAGATGTCAGAAGTCCATTAATATCAATATGCAAAACCTCAAAAAGTCAAACCTTTGAGTTATCCTTTTTTCTTAGTCTCAACTATTTTTATGTTTATGGAATCAACATAAGTATTGAAGTCTATAATGTCAAGAAAAGGTAAATTTTTTTTCTTTTAACTTTTCAACTTTCTAATTTGAAATGTGACCTAATCTTTTGTGCCATAACAAAAAGATTTTTCTTTAACGAAAAACCTTTTAGATATAATGTTTTCAATATTCATGCAACAATATTCATTATTAAAAGCCAAGTAAAATCTATATAAATTATCAAGAAGCTTAAACTCTCATAAGCAAGTTGACTTTTCCATTTCTAAGACCAAAACAATAACCAAGTTTATTTATACTAAAAGTTGAAATCAAATTTATTTATCAAATATGTTCCTAGCTAACGGAAGGCTATTAGATCAAATGACAAAGACATTTTGAGAAAAAGTTGGTTTTTCCTGATTGAAATGAAAATTAGATTCATGGAAGAGGAAGAAGGTCTCCCATTACTTAACTGAAAAGATATGTGGCCATAAAATAAGGATTAAGTGGAATGAAATTGATTGAGTGGTAAAGTTGTAGAAAAACCTATTTCTTCCATATTTTAGACCTTAACTCTAGCTTAAAAAGCTAATACATAAAAAAACATTTTCTAAAAAAAGTTGAAACTAGACTCTAAATTTAAAGCAATTATTCCTACAAAAATGACACCTACTTAAGCATTCTAAGCATGGCTTCCTTTCATTTGGCTTTTATTTGTTTATGAATCCTTACAATGCAATAGTAACATGAACAATCACATTGTAAACAAGCCAACACAAATTAAGTGAGGCATTAACAAAATAGGATACAAAACAAATGAGAGCTAGTGAATTATCTTTCTATTTATTTTATTTTTTTAACCAATATTTATATTAAGGCAATCATGTTTCATGTCTTTTAGGAGATACACATAAAACTAATATGAGAATATCATAGTTTTCAAAAAGCCTATCCCTTTTTGACAAATAAACCTTTTAGATTGATGTATCATTAATCAAGATGCTTTATTTCCTATTCTAGATCAATTAATGAAAAATTTTCCAAAAATGGGAAACTTAGAATTCCCTAGATTATTGATTTGCATACTTAATCAAATGTATGCAATAGATCACTTCAATTGAGATATAAAACCTAGATATATCTCATTAGGTACTGCAATAGATCACTTCTGTTGAGATATGAAACCTAGATATATTTCATTAGGTATTGCAAGCAGTGAAAGTTGCATTAAGACTTAAGGTATTGCACTTAATAAAATCGATTTTGACTAATTTATTTTATTATGCACATAAACACAAGCAAAGAGTATACAAATATGACAATCAATTCATCAAAAGTATGTACTGCTAATAGATTCTCAATATGACAAAATGTTTTATTATGAAATAAAATAATAGAAAACATGTGCGTAAAACATAATAATTATTAAATTATGCATGAATATAAGTAATAAATAGTTCATGCTATAAAAAATTCCATAAAAGTAACATATGAATCAAGAATAAAATTATAGATTGACATAAAAAATCAAAGTATAATGGACAATGGATGTGGCCTTATGCACTATATATGCCTTTTATTGTGCGTAGGCTTCATTTTGTGTTGAGGCTAGCCTATTTCAACCTATAGCAAGATTGACCCTGCATGAAAAGAGTTATTCAATTAAAAAATATTAATGATTTCTTTGTCTGGCATCTGTTAATTCAATTTTTTGAAAAAGAATGTTAATGATTTGTTCAATTTTTAATCTAATTAAATCCTTCTAAAACCCAAATTAAACCAAATTATATTTATCAAACTCATGCATAAAAACACATTAAAACAATAAAAATCAAGATCAATTGAGCAAAACAAATTTGATAAAAAGCAATATTTAACTCGTTTTAAGTTTTATCAAAATTGGCCAATTAAAACCCATATTTTATGTGATCAAAACTTTTCTTTCATCTAAAACATATAATCAATAATTATTAGAGGTTGAATCGAATTATGACACAAAATATTAAGGTTTTAATAAAATTTCAAATTCGGTTCAAAATTTAAATCCAAAACTTTTAATCTCATTCGTTCTTTTTACAAAATGAGTTACTAAAAATTATTGATACAAGTTTAATACTTGTTTCAAGAACAAAAGTCCTAAGGTTTCATTAAGAAAAGATCACTAGAAAATTGAATCTTGACAACCACAAAATTACTTCTCAAATAACATTTTTATGTATAGAAAAATTTAAAAGTAATATTTTTTTTATCATAAAATTACATAAGTAATAATAAGAAATGATATGAGGGTTAAAAAAAATAGATGCTAAGGTTACTTTTTATAAAAATAAATGGCACAAGAAGATTCAAAACTATAACCTAACATGATTCTTTTTTTGGCTTTTCATATAGCCGATCCTAGAGTTATATGATATAAGACTTAGTTTGTTATTGTTGTTATAGCACATAGGCAAGCTTTGAAACCATATATAAACATAAATCTAAGATATGTGATAATTAGAACACTATAATTAATTAATTTATAACAATTGTTTGGGTAGTCATTACTAAAAGAAGTAAGATAAAATTTTAGGCATGCTTGTCTTGCCTTTACTTTTTTATTTACTTTTATTATTCAATCAAAATATAATTTTATTTATGATAAAAGACAATATAATAAGCTTTCCTTGATATAAGCAGAAAGCTTTCCATAATAGCACCACCCTATGTTAACCTCATAACAAAACATGATAACTCTATTAAAATATAGTTATTTTCAGTACTTAAATGAGTTTTTTTTTGCTTAGTTCTTGGTGAAATAATATCTTTTTACTCCTGATGTGCTTAATTTGTTATTTTATAGGAAATCTTGATAGAATGATTGAATCTTGAAAAATTTTAACAATTCTTGATGAATTCTTGATGAATTCTTGATGAATTCTTGATGATTTTTTATTGCATTGGAATGAATCTTGTACTATTCTTAATAATGTCTTGAAGTTTCTAGAATTCTTGGAAATCTTGAATTGAAAAGTGTGCAAGGTTTGTGTTGCCAAACCTAAGAGAGTTAGAGTAGTTTAATCTTGGTAAAAATTTTAAAAAACTCATGTAAGAATCTAGCAAGGTACGTTCAGCCATGATGAGGGTAGATTTGTTATTTCAAGTTAAATGCAAGACCATGGTAGTTTATGTAGTGTGGAATGCATAAGATTACTAATAGATGATATTGTAACAAGTCTGTTCACATTGGCCAAGAGAAATGATTTGGTGGCTTATGTGTCATGATAACTTAGCAATTCTCTTCTCATTGAAAAGATCAAACAACTTTTGGTTTTCCTACCTTGAAGTGAAATTTCGATTCCTACTAAGATTTGCATTTATTCCTATTTAAGGTAAGAATTGCATGAATATATGAAGACTGAATAACAAGGGGATGGCATAATAAGAAACAATTCTCCAAAAAGATTTTAAGAAAGAAGCTCAAATCATACCATGTAAACAGAAGTTAAAGATCATGCAATTTGAAGAACTTTTAAAAAGTACGCAAATCTTTAAAATCAAACAGCTTCTTTATTTCTAATATTTTAAAATTTCTCTTTTCTACTCTTAAAAAAGTTACTACACATCAAGAATAAAGAAGGACAGTAGCTACTTACCATCTAAAAGCAAGATTTAATCTAGAAAAGGTCTTTTAAATAATGCCACTTTCATTCAACAAAGATTCACTTCAAGAAGGATTCTTTCATTTAAGAAGTGCACTCTAATCAAAGAAAAAAGTTTGCCACTTTAAAGTCCAAGACTGTCAAACCTACTTTGGAGTTCTTTGTTTATAAATAACTAACTTTAGGTTTTAAAAAGAACGTGATTGAGGTGATAGATTAATATTCATAGTTTTCATTTTCTTTTTATTTTATTTTAAGCTTTTATGTTTTTTAAACTCTATTTAAGTTGATTTCAGTTTATGCAAGCTTGTTTTACAGTTATTCAAGTTATGGTTTTAAGTTTTGCAATTCAATATCTTGTTTTAGAGTTAATTCTAATTGTTTTTCAATTCATGCTTTTGCTATTTGGTTATCTTGTTCTTGCTATAATTGCATTTTGGTTTATTACTTTTAATCAAGCTCTTCTCATTCAATTTGGTTTTTGGTTATTAATCAGTTCTGTTCTTATTTAATCTTTTTAGATTATGCATTTTCGCAGTCTAGTTTCTTATTAATTTCATATTTGCATTCCATTAGGTTCAATTACTGCACTTTGGTTTAGTATTGATTCAAGTTATTACATCCTTGCATTTGTTAGGTTAATTTATTTTCAAAATGTTTGAATTACATGTTTTAAGATTAATTAGGGTTACGTAGACTTAGATTGCTTGAGTTACATGCTATTAAGAGTAATTTGGTTTAATTGTAATTGTAACTTTAGGTTCTTTAATCTTTGTATTTTAGATTTGTTTATTTGCATACAATTGAGTTCAATTAGTTTAGATAGCATTCGGTTCTGATCTGCATACTAGGTTTGAATGTTTTAGGAATCAATTATAGTTAGATAAGTTTAAATCTATTTGAATTATTGGCTATTTGGATTACTTAGCTTTAATTTGGTTTAATTAGGTTTGGTAAGTTTAGATTTCCTAGTTGTGCATGATAAATTGAGTCAACTGCATGAAAGTAGGTTTAATTGGTTAAATTCATATTCAATTCTAATTAATTTAATAAGTTTACATGTTTAATTGTTTAGATTAGGTTACTGCTTAGATTATTAATTCAATTTAGTTACTGGTTTTTTCTTTTTATATATAATTGCCTTATAATTCACTGTTTATTGCATGATTAACATAGTTACATGTTTCTATCAATCTTGCATAATTAGATTTAGTCTTACCTTGTTTAGTGCATGCTATTTAGTTTGATTTAGCTTAATTCATCTTGGTTTAGTTGATACAAGTTTAGTTTGATTTAGCATGCTTAGTTTTCAAGTTTAACTTGTTGATTAGTTTTGGTTTAAGCTAATTTCTAGTTATTTACATTTATTTCATTTAATTACTTGTTGTTTACATTAGTTTAGATTTAAATTCATATTAGTTCATTATATTGCATATTTATAAGTTTAATTGCATTCTTTAAAATTTTTTTTGATTAGTTTACATAGTTATTGCATTATTATCCCAAAACCTCTAAATTAAGAAAGGTAAGACAATTTTAGTACTTGATTCACTCAATTTTCAATCTTTGCAGGAACAATCTTTTCTTACTACTTATATGATCTATGCACTTATAGATTATTAATCAAAACACCCAATATCAATTACAACCAAGCTTGAAACAAAATAAAGCAATCAACACCCATTTTTGTAAAGGAATTAGTAAATTAATTACCTTTCCTATAAATATGAACAAAGTTTACCTCACCGAAGACTTATACTAGCATATCAATCTCGACAAAAACCTTCAAATGATTCCAAGTTCACGAGTTTTTATTGCACACCTAATTGATAGCAACCTTTAAATCTAATTCAATAATTAAAGCTTGTTTTTCAAACAAGAAAAAGAAGAGAAAACCTAAAATGTAGTTCTGATGGCTAGTATTTCGCTACATTAAAGTTTTGTTCACCAAGATAAGCGACCCATAGAATATCCTTTCAATTTTTTAGTTGAGTCTTTAACACCCCACCACAACCTGTCAGCCCAGGTTTGCCTTGCGTAGAATAATCTATATTAAATTTTAAAATATTTTCACTTGAATATAACCACATTACTCCTTCTCTATTGTTAACCTTTTTAAAAAAATTGACAGACTCTCTTGGTTGGACCATTATATCGATTCATTCACCAAAATCCCTTTTTCAATTGCTTTGATGCAAAGAAAATATCAATTTGATTAAAAACATAATTGCCTTTCCAACCTAACTTTTACCAAAAAAAAAAAGACTCATTTCTAGAAGGTCATATAATTCTAGTTAACACTTTAAGTGCACAAGCCATTTAAGTAATAAAAATAGTGAGTTGAGTATTATTCTCTCAAGGATTGATTTGGGATTTGCTTAGGTCTAAGTACTAAAAGACAATCCTCAAACTATATTAGTTATAATGGATTAAAAAGGTTTGATCTATAACTAGGCTAATCTAAGTAGACAATGAAAAAACAAGTAAGTAAACAAAGTAAAGCAGCATAAAGCAATTGACTCAACCTAAGATCTAAGTGTATCACTAAACAATATGTAACTAAACATGAATTAAACCTAAATTTAAGAAAGAATTGAAATGAATGCATGAAAACAATGAAAAACCAAAAACTTCAATTTAATATAAAAAATGAAGTTACAAAATAGAATTTAA
This sequence comes from Durio zibethinus, assembly GCF_047325235.1. Lineage (NCBI taxonomy): Eukaryota > Viridiplantae > Streptophyta > Magnoliopsida > Malvales > Malvaceae > Durio > Durio zibethinus. Next base: position 13,768,763 of record NC_143178.1, read on the forward strand.
AATTACATTGTAAGAAAAATTAGATTCAAACTCAAAACAAGAAAATGAACTTAAGAGGAACTAAGGACATCAAATTCAATAAGTAAACTTCAAAATCTATAAAAGAAATCAACTTAAAAAAGTTAAAAACAAGCTTAAGTAACTAGATCAAGATTCATCACTTAAAATAAAAAAGGCATAGTAGAAAACATTCAAACTAAGAATCAAAATGTAAATGCATCAATTTAAAGGCAAAAAAAGGTAAATTAGCATCTAAACTCAAGAAAGAACAAGGAATATTGGTGAAAAGAGATGGACTGCCTCTAGCTAACTAAAAAAAAGCCTAGCAGCATTTGTACATCCTCCTCTACCAACAACAACAACAACAAAAATTTGTTCCAAAATATTTAAAATGAATTTTGCAATAAAATTTTTCAAATTTGTAATTTAACAAACGAAGCATATGAAGTAAAAATTTTAAAAGAAAATCACAAGAAAGTCATCGTATTAAGTGCAAAAATTGAAAGTGTAAGATGCGAAAAATCAACCAAACAACTTTAAGTAATCAATATAAAATTGTAATAACTTGAAGTAAATTGCATGTAAATTTGTAAAAAGCATTAAAAGAACTATAAATTGCATAAAATGTAAAGTGTTTGAATAGAAAATGTGTAGGAAAAGTAAAGAAAATTCTCTTAACTAGTTTCAAAAAAGAGAAAATGGAGAAAGCTACCCAAAGAGAAAATGTAAATGCAAGAGAGAAAAATTTTAAAATGTAGAAATAAAAACTACAAATTTTGCCCCTTTTAGTCTTATTTATAGGCAAATCTTATATCTAATTCAGCTAATTAGCTCCCTAAAAAATGCCATGCAAGATGCAAATTAGAGAAGATATTTCTAACTTATTTAAAATCTTTTAAAAGCTCACTTATGCATCTCCGCTTTGCATTTTCTCTTAAAGTCATGTAGGAAATATGAATCTTGGATCAAATGTATCTTTAAATTGACTAATTCAGAGTTTTAAAATACCTAAGTTAGCATATGTCCATTTGGCCTACCATTTTATGTTCACACTTACACACCATAACTGATAACTCTATAAAATATAGTTATTTTGACTTATTTTTAGTGCTTAATTGGTTGATTTTTGCTTAATTCTTAGAAAAATAATGTTATTTTTACTCCTAAATGCTTGAATTTTCTGTTTTGTAGGTTTTTTTAAAGAAAATAATGAATCTTGGAAAATCTTGAAGATTTTTGATGTTTTTTAAAGATTTTTGGATGATTCTTAATGCACTATATGGATTCTTGGAATGTTCTTGTTATGTTCTTAGAGATTCTTGATATTCTTCAAAATCTTGGAGTTAAAGTATAGGAAAGATGTTTAAGATTGATTTTGCAAAGTTTAATGAAGTAAGAATTATGCAATCTCGAAGAGAAATGAAGAAAATTCATGCCAGATTTAAGTTGGTAATTTCGGCAATGAAAGAGGATAGAATTGTAATTTCAAGTAAATGCAAGTTTATGATAGCTTATGTAGATGCACATACATGGTATTACTAATGGATAACATGGCATGGAGTTTTTTTTTTTTTTTTGGTTATGAAAGATGACATGAAGGATGATGTGGCATGATGAGATGACAATTCTATTTATTTTTTTACTTAGATTTGGATTTACCATTTTTAGTAAGATATGTTATTCTTAATTCTACTAGGAGTAGGATTTTCATGAAATTATAAATACCATACAAGGGGTGATAATGGAAGACTTTTTTTTTGAAATTGAACGTCAAAATTTTTTACAAGAATTCAAGACAAATTTGTGAAAAATGAGTTCATCATAGCCAAATGCATGATCTTGGTATACAAGATTTAGTTTTAAGCTTTTTTTTTATGCATGATTTGAGTTAATATATGATGGACATGATCTAGAAGAAAAGAATAGTTTATAAGCTTTCTTTTTAAAAAGTTCTTATTGAAGTTAACTATAAGAGGCATTCTTGGATTCAAGAAACCAAGTTCAATCAAACTTATGTGAACTGCTAATCAAGATCCCTTTTGACTTATCTAAGGTTTTTTTGAGCCTATAAATACATCATTAAGTTTTAAAAAAATGGTATAAGGGGTTGGGGTGACAAATTAACTTATTAGAAATTTTTATTATTTTTCTTGTTTTAGGTTTTCTTTAAGTTTTCTTTAGTATTCAAGTTTTGGTTTTAAACATTTATGTTCTTTTAATTTTTTGGTTTTCAAGTTTAGTTTATGCACATTCCTTTTAAGTTTTCAAGTAATTAAATTCTACTTTTAAGATTCTTTTCCATTAGGTTTAGGGTAATTTTGGTTTAAAGATTGGATCTTTGTAATTGGTTTTGATTTTTTATGCTTATAAGTTATGATTTTTGCTTTATAGTGTTCAGTCTATTTAGTTCTTGTTTTATTTTGATTTTAATTCTTCAATTGCATTATTAATCTTGTTTAAAGATTTTGGTTATTGAGTTTAAGAGTAGATTTAATTTGGTTTATGCTTAAAATGTTTATATAGCATGTTTATGGTTCAATCTTGCTTTATTTGCTTTAGTTTTTGCATGATCCATTTAATTTAGTTATTTAATTATTTAAAACAAATTTTCTTTTAGATATTTTAATTGATTTTAATTTGATTATTGCCTATCTATGGTTATTTCAATTCAGTTTAGAGATGCTTAATTAAGGTTTGCATGTTTGCATGATTTTTAGGGTTTTTTAGTTTCGATTTTGTTAAATTAGTTTGATTTAAATAAAATTTGATTTATTTTGATTCAATTGCATATTAATTGATTAATTTAAGTTTGTTGTATGTTTTAGAAAGTATTTAGGTTTAAGTTTTGTTAGTTTGCATATTTTACATGTTTATTTGCATAACTTTTCATTAAATTGTTGCATATTGAATCTTTTTAATTTAGCTTTGCTTTATTGCATGTTAATTGATTTCTTCTTGCTTTATTTTATTTAGTTAATGCTATTTAGGATTTCATTGGTTTTGCTTTTAAAGATTGCATGTTAATTTAAATTAAATTGCTTTCAGTTTTAGCTTATTAGGTTTATTTGATTTTAGGTTTAGTATTATATGCTTATTATAGTTTTGATTTTGGTTAGTTTTAGTTATTTGATTGTTGTTTAGTTTAATTTTATTTGGTTTATAATAGTATTGCATGTTTTAGGTTTTAATTTGATTAGTTTACATTGGCTATAATTTAATTTATCTAAGTTTAAGGAATACAATTTTGGTATTTATGATCTCATATACACAATCTCTAAAGGAACGATACTTTTATTCTTATCATTAAATTACTTATATGATTTTATACGCTTGCAGATCGCCTATCAAGTTTTTGGTGTTGTAACTGAGAATTGTTAAAGAAGTAGTTGCAATATCAATACTAATCACTCTGCTAGTAGCTTAGATTTTATTTTTCTTATTTTTAATCTATTTGTTTTTTTTTTGTTTTGTATGCCAAGGATTGAGAGTTCTAGTTTAATACCCTTAGATAAGGAAATTGAGAAAACATTTAAAAAGATAGAAAGGGTAAAAAGTAAACAATGCTTTTTCACCTATGACTAATCAATTACAAGAAAATCAAAAAACACTCAGGGACTGTTTTGTCCCTTAGCTAGATGGTTTTCAACCAAGAATTAGTAGGTTTATCATTTAGGCCAACAATTTTGAATTGAATCCATCAATAATGAACATGATTCAAAACTCTATTAAGTTTTGTGGGTTACTTACTGATGGACCCAATATTCATCTCATTAATTTTCTTGAGATGCACAATGACATTAAATCTTTTAAGCAATTTAAGGCTAAATCTCTGTTTGATGCATGAAAGAGGTACAAAGAGCTTTTAAAAAAATGTCCACACCATGGCTTGCCTAAATGGTTGCAAGTTCAAATTTTTTACAATGGATTAGTGGGGCAAGCTAGGACTACCATAGATGCTATTATTATAGAGCCTTAATGAGTAAGTTTATTGATGAGGCATATGATTTGATTGAAGAAATGATCATAAATAATTATGAGTGGCCAATGAGAGGTTTATGCCTAAGAAACCTACTGGGGTCTATGAACTAAATGCTTTAACTGCTTTAACTTCACAAGTTTCAATCTTTGCCAAAAGGATTGAGAACTTAGGATTTAATCCTTCTCCTAACCCTATTAATGCCATTAAAAATCCTTTTGTTTCTTATGATAATTATGGGGGTAACCATACTTTAGATAGCTGTCCCATTAGAGTAGAACCTTTCAATTATATTGCTCAACCTAGGTGACAATTCAACCTAAACTCTAATACCTACAATCCAAGGTGGAAGTAACATCTTAACTTTTCATGGGGTAATAACTAGGGGCAATTTTTTAATTCTTATAGTAGACTTGTTAACCCACCTGATTTTCGACCACTACTACCGCAACAATACCATTCACTTCTACCACCCTAAGAAACAAAATCATCTTTAGAAGAGATGTGCACCCAGATCTTGTAAAATCAAACAGCCCATATAAAAAATCTAGAAGTGTAAATGGTTCAAATAGCCAATACCCTTAACAATCATCCCTTAGGAACTTTATTTTGCACTAATGAGTAAAACTTTAGGAAGGATGAAAAAGAGCATTGTAAGTCTTAACCCTTAAGAATGGAAAAACCTTTAATGGTGAAACTGTTAAACCTTCTTAAAGCAACCTTCAAGGAACCGTTGGTAAAAGTAATTGATAAGAAAGAGGAGAAAAAGGATGAAAAATGAAAAGATGTTGAAATGTCATTGGCTAAGCAAGACATAGCCGAATATTTTTCAAAGCCCAAGATTAAGGTATTTTGGCCACCAGTTCTTTTGCCTTAAAGGTTTCACAATCATAGGGAAGATAAGTATTTTAAGAAGTTTAAAGATGTTTTTAAAAGTCACCAAATTATAATTCCTTTTGTTGATGCTATTGCGTAAATATGCAAAGTTTATGATAGAAATTCTTTTAAAGAAAAGAAGGTTGGAGGATTGTGATAGCATTACACGCGCTAAGGACTGTAAATTTATTTTGCAAGTAAGCTTACCACTTAAGCTTAAAGATCCAAGGAGTTTTACTATTCCTTGCATAATTGATAACCTTTATTTTGATAAAACTTTTTATGATCTTGGTGCAAGTATTAATTTAATGCTTTCATCTATTTTCAAGAGATTTAAATTAAGTGATACAAAACCTACTTCAATAACCATTCGACTTACGGATAGGTCCTTTAAGCACCCAAAAAGAATCATTGAGGATGTTTTGCTGAAAGTAAGTAAAATTATATTTTTAACGATGTTATGGTATTGGATATGTTGAAAGATAAAGGGGTTTCAATTAAATTGGGAAGACCATTTCTAGCTGCTAGAAAGGCACTTATTGATATGCAAAAAGGAAAACTTTCTATGATGGTAGAGGATCAAAAGGTAACTTTTGTTCAAGTCAATTAAATATTATAATATTACAAATAATTGCCTAAAAATTAATGAGTTAGATGAAGTAGTGAAATATATAGTTGGGGTTGATAGTTTAGATGAACTAAAAGTTGTTAAATCTTATTGTGATGTTGAAATAATTAAAGATGTACTTGAAAAAAGACCAAACATTTTCATGTATTAGAAGAATTGAAATCATCTAGTAGTTTGAAGGTATCAATTGAAGAGCCCCCCCTCTAGAACATAAACAATTGCTTTCTTATTTTAGGTATGCTTTTTTAAAGGAATCTTTTATCTTGCCTATTATAATATCAGCATCTTTAAATGATATTCAAGAGGAAAAATTGTTGGCTATTTTGAGAGCACATAAGAAGGCAATTGGATGCTTAATAGTTAATATTAAGGGAATAAGCCATTTATGTGTATGCATAAGATTTATTAGAGGAAAACCATAAGGTTACCATTGAGCATCAACAATGCTTAAATCCAACTATGAAGGAGGTTATCAAGAAAGAAATTATCATGTGGTTGGATATAGGTATCATGTATCCTATTTCTAATAACTCTTGGGTGAGTCCTATATAGTGTGTGCCTACGAAATAGAGAATAACTATGGTGACCAATGATAACAATGAACTCATCCCCACATAAATAGTCACTAGATGGAGAGTGTGCACGGATTATATGAAGCTTCATAAGGTAACTAGAAAGGATCACTTTTCACTTCTCTTTATTGATCAGATACTCGATAGGTTTATTGGCCATGAGTTCTACTATTTTTTGGATGGTTATTTTGGTTATAACCAAATAGCCATAGCTCTTGAGGATCAAAAGAAGACTACATTTACATGCCTTTATGTGACTTTTACGTTTAAGATAATGCCATTCTATTTATGCAATGCTCATATCACTTTTCAAATATGCATAATGCCTATATTCTTCAACATGGTGGAAGAACTTTTAAAGGTATTTATGGATGATTTTTTGTTTTTAGTAATTTTTTTATTTATGTTTAACCTATCTTGCTAGTATGTTGAAAAGATGTGAAGAGATCAAATTAGTGCATAATTGAGAAAAATGACATTTTATGGTGAAAAAAAATATGGTGCAAGGCCACAAGGTCCCTTTCAAAAGAATTGAAGTCAACAAGGCCAAGATTAAGGTGATGAGAATTTGCCACCATTAAATTCGATGAAAGGCATAAGGAGTTTTCTAGGACACGTTGATTTTTATAAAAGATTCATTAAAGATTTTTTCAAGATCTTTTATATAATAAGGTTGACTAAATCTTGGTTACATTAAGTGCTAAGTTGTTGACTTGTCTTCTATTGAATGATTCTTGATGACTTAAATCTCTTAAAATGGAAAAGAGTGGTGTGGTTGGCTTTTATAATAGAAAAGATAAGTAGTTCAACAGGTTTTTCCTTTGATAACCTTTTAGGCACTCATCTTGATATGTTATTGAACTTTAAATATCTTAAAAGTGAAGTGCTAGGTGCAATTAGGGTTTTCTTGAAAATAAGAATGTCAAACTCTAAATTTTGGTGTAGTTCTATGAGGTTTCCTAGAACTTCTGGCTTGACTTGAACTCTTAAATGGAATAATAGAATTTTAACTTTCAAGTCTCTTAATTTAAGCCACCTCTTATGTTGATGAATCTTTTAATTCTTCATACAACTCCTGTCCCAAATAGGAATAAAAGAAATGCAAGTAAAAATGACAATTTATCTTTTGACTAGAAGAACCAATGGCTATTTGGATATTTCCAATATGGATTGATATTAAATTCTTTGCTAAGTCATCATGCCACATAAACATCCAAGTCATTTCTCTTAGCTAATGAGAAAATACTTGCTGTCATTTCATCCATAGTGATCCCATTCATGTGTACATATATAAAATACCATGGATTTGCTTTTAAACCTTGAAATTGAAATTTGTCACTAATCATGGTCGAACATGCTTTTCTTGATTCTTGCATGAATTTTATGAATTTTTATCAAGATTCAACAAATTCTTGTGTGAGATGATTTTTGAAATTTGTTTCTTTTTAATTGTAATATTTCTAACTTCTTAAGCAATTAGTTTTAATCATTAAGGTGTAAGTATGTTTACTTGAAGCTTATGTAGATAAGGAATTGCATTGATTTTTAAAGTTATGTGCTTATTTTAGAATTTGTTTGAATATATTTTAAGGTGAAATCATAGACCACACTTAATTAGAGAGATGATTTAGCCCATCGTTAGATTGTTTAAGTCTTTCAAGCTAACCTTATATGTTTATCCCTTAGTCACCATTTTTGAGCTTATATATATATATATATATTCCTTTTCTTTATTTTCACCTACATAAATTAGCCACTCTTTGATTTATTATCTTTATCTTTCTACCTTACCCTATGCGCACATATGGATCACTCAAGATAACTATGAGAGCTATGTTTCATTGGGAAGGAAAGGTAGACGTTTAGGTTGAAAAGAAAAAATGTGCAAATTCTGTTTCATAAAAAAAAAAGAAGCTAAAAATAACTTTGAAAGAAAGAAGAATAGAATGTAAAAGAGTGAAAAAATGATGAAAATATAAAAAATAGCAAAGTAATTCATGTAAATAAAAAGGAAAATTGTTTGCAAAAAGAAAAAGAAAGAAGATTATAAGTTTAGGGGTGTTAAAAATTCTCTTGAAAGCTTTTTCATAGAAAAGTGTAGATTCTAAATAATGCATGTTTGAGGTATATTAAGCTTAAATTTTTCTTTATCACACCTTAACCCCAGCCTAATATTACAAGTATAATAAAGACCTATAAATCTTTGGTTAATTTATGGCTACATTAGTAGAGTCAGTATGTAAAAAACAAACTTATGAAATTTATGGATACTTTGAAGTGATTTGTAAATTTCATTTTTGCATAACTTTAATTGAATGCATTGTATTGATTTGAGATAGATTATTCATACATATGAAAATTTGCAATTGGAAAGCAAGCTTTTTTTAAAATGATTCTTATGTTGGATCTATGTTTATAATCTTCTTTAAGTTATACGCATCAAGCAAATTTTGAGGAATTTATGAAAATCTTATTATTGAAAGTATGCATTATGATATCTATCATGTTAATATCTATTCTCGTTTAGTTTCATTGTGCTTAAAGACAAGCAAAAGTTCAAGTTTTAGAGGTTTAATAACTCTATAAAATAGAGTTATTGAGACTTGTTTTAAGTGCTTAAATGAGTTAATTTTGTTTAGTTTCTAGTGAAGTAAGGTTCTTTTTATTCCTAATGTGCTTAATTTTCTATTTTGTAGAAAATTTTGACAAAAAGAATGAATCCTGTTGAATCTTGATAATTCTTGACCACTTTTGGATGATTATTGATGCATTAGACTGAATTTTAGGCTGTTCTTGTTATGTTCTTTTAATTTTTAGAATTCTTGAAAATCTTAAAGTAAAAAGTGTTCAAGAATTATTTTGTCCAACTTAGAAGAGTTAGAATTGTTCAATATTAGTGAAAAATTCAAAAAATTCATGTAAGAAAAAAGCTAGGCATGTTCAACTATAATGAAGGTAGATTTGTAATTTCAAGTTGAACATAAGTCCATAGTAACTTATATAGGTGCACATGCTTTAGATTACTAATTGATGTCGAGATAGCAAGTCTTTTCTTATTGGTTAAAAAAGATGATTTATAGGCTCATGTGGCATGATGAGGTGGTAATTTTGTCTATATTAGAAAAGACTAAACATCATTTGATTTTTCCTATATGCATTTGAATTTTCTATTCTTAGTGGGATTGTATTTCTATTTCTATTTGGAGTAGAATTTGTATGAGTTATAAAAAAAGCATCATTATGGGTGACAAAGCAAGAGTTATTATTGAAGAAAAATTCTTAATTTTTCTCCAAAAGGATAGTTCAAGTTGTAAGATGCTAGAGTAGTTTCAAAAGCATGAAATTTTCAAGTCTTTCTAAAAGATTAACATATCTTTTAGCCAAATATACATTCCTGATTTGCAAGATTTAGTTTTTGGGTTCTTTCTTCTATTCTTTAAGTTGATATATCTTAAGAAAAAAGATTGTTATGATCTAGAAGACAAGAATTGATCTATAAGAGTTCTTTATGAAGAGCTTTACCTTTATTGAACTTCAAAATGAATTCTTGGATTCAAGAAGTCTATTTTGATTGAAACTTGTGTGCTACCAATAGGAGATCCAACTCAACCGAAAACTTTAAGGTTTCTTTTGTCTATAAATACCTTATTTTAGGCCTTAGAGAGAAAGCAGGGGTTAGGGTGATAGACTAGTCTTAGCAACTTTTAGTTTTCTTATTCTAGTTTTCTTTAAGTTTTCTTAGTTCATTAAGTTTCTGTTTTTATCAATTTAAGTTTATTTACTTTCTTTTTGAAGTTTAAATTTAATAAAGCTTTATTCAAGCAATATTGCATTTGATTTCTTATGGAATTAAATTCTAGTTTGTTAAGTGCAAAAATAGTTTTGGTTTATTGGTTTATGGTTCTCAGTTGATTTTGGTTTTCTTAAATCTTGTTTAGGTTATTATAATCTTGATTAATCTTTGGTCTATTGATTTGGTTTATTTTCTATTTTAAATAAATCTTTCAATTGCAAGTTTGATTCATCTTTTAAGCATTCAGTTAGGATTAGATTTAATTCCAATTATTGTTCAATTGCATGGTTTGCATTATTAAAGTTTAACTGCATGATATAGTGCATGTAAGTTTCGATTTGTATGAATTAATTTTAAAATAGTTTTTGTTATTGATTATTAAGTTGATTTCAAGTTAAATTCTTGCATCTTTAATCTTTAATTATATTTAGTTATAGCTATTGCATGTGATTAGGGTTTAATTCAAGTAATTAGGTTTCAGTTTTCTTAAATTGGTTTAATTCTAGTTTGTTTTGATTTATTTAGAGTCAATTGCATGTTCTTAGGTTGATTTAAGTTTCATAATAGTTTATTGCATGTTCTAAAAGTTAATTAGGGTTAGTTAAAGTTTAATTACTAGCTCTTTTAATTCGGTTTAGTTAGTTTTTATTAATCTTGCATGTAATTAAGTTTAATTGGTTTAATTCTTAATCAGTTTAAGTTTCGTTGGTTTAGATTATTTCGCTTCTTGTTATATTATCTAGTATTGCATATTTATTAGGGTAATTACTTTTGGATTGTTTTATTAGGATTCATATAGCTTTTGATTTTGTTATTTACATGTTAATATGCTAATATTTGGTTTGGTTTTGGTCAGTTGATGTTATTAAGATTTTGGTTTAAGCTTAGGTGCATTGTTAGTTTCAGTTTTAATTATTTCTAGTTAGTTGAATCTTGTTTGCGTTAGTTAGGTTAATTCTTATTAGTATTGCATGTTTGGAGTTTAATTTGCTTAATCTATATTCTGTTTTGTATATTAATTGATTTATCTAAGTATAAGATAGAACAAGACAATTTAGTACTTGTTACTTTTAATGTAACAATCTCTATAGAAATGATATTTTCTTTACTACTAGTACGATCTATTTTCTTGTAGATTCCCAATCATGTTGCGTGACCAATCTTGCATAAATTTCACACTTCTGCTCCAAGATTCTCTAAAAACTCCAAGATTTAGTAAGAGCATTCTAAAAACCATCCAAGATTCCTCCAAATATATCAAGCACCTATCAAGATTGCTTAAGATTTTCCAATAATCACCAAGATTTACCAATAACCAATCTTTTGTTCAAGATTTCATACACAAAGGTAAATTAAACACATTAAGAGCAAAAAAGATCATTATTTCACTAAAAACAAAACAAAATTATCTCATTTAAACAGTGAAAATAACTTTATTTTAGAAAGTTATCAACCTCCAAAATTAAACTTTCACTTGCCTTTAAGCAAAACAATGTTTACTAAATTAGAATAAACATGGTAGAATTAATCATATAAATTTCCAATAATCCAATTCTCAAAAGTTCCTCATAAATTGAATAATAAGTATAACTTAGAAAAAATCATAAAAATAATTTAATCATAAGAATCATTGAAGAATAAGATACCTATCAATTGAAATTTTCGTGTGTTTGTATAGTTTATCTCATATCAATGTAAGATAATCAATTGAGATCACACAAACATGAAATTAACATAGAATCTCAAAACATGATCAGATTTCATATGTTTACTTTTCATGTCTCTATCCACAAATGTAGACTTACATACTTAACATAATATCAATAGGCCTTTATTATGCTTATAATGTAAGGTTGAGGTAAGATAAAGGAAATTTTAAGCTATAAATCCTAAACATGTATTACTTAAGATCTTATTTTACTTTGAAAGCTTTAAAGAGAAAACGTGCACCCCTAAACTTAAATATGACTTTCTTTTTCACAATTTTCTTTTTTTGCTTTCTTTTTAAATATTTCTTTTGAAAAATAGAATGTGTGTTACCAAATACTTTTTCTTTGTTTTCAAGTTGTTTTCATCTTTTCTTTTTTCAAATAGAATTTGCACACTGCTTTATAACTTTTTTTTTATCTTTTCAAACCATCCTTTTTACCGAATGTATTTAACTATTATATTCAACTTTTATTGATCTATATAGACATAAGGCAAGGCAGAAAGATAAAGATAATATTCAAAGGGCTAGGCTAAGTCATGAAGTTTAAAAACAAGGGAAGGAATATATATAAAGCTAAAATGGGGTGAAGAAGGATAACCATTATGCAAAGTTGTTTTGAAAGGCACAATCAATCTAAAGATGGACTAAATAATTTCCCTAGTTAAGTACAATATAGGATTTTGCTTCAAGAGATGATTAAACAAATTCTAAATGAAGATCACAACTTTAAAGATCAATGAAACTCCATATCTATGTAGCTTTAACTAAACATGGATGTGCATCAATGATGAAGACTTGGTGTTCAAAACTGTTGAAATATAATAATAAAAATGAAATAGATTCAAGATCTCATTTCATACTTTCACTATATTTATTCTTTTTATTCAAAATCAATTGATTTCATATAATGATTTAAAACTAACAATTTAAGCTCAAAAGCAAAAAATTTGAAAGATTTTGAAAAACATTTGCATAAATTTTCTCTCATCCCAAACTTAAATGGCACATTGTTCTTATTGTGTAGAAAAGTAAACAATTAAGCACTAAAAGAAGAAATGTACTTTCATGATTTACCAATACCGAATATAATAAGCCTTTGTAGACATTTTTATGCCATACATCTCTTTAGCTTCCTTACTCTTAGCTGTTTTAAGTTCTTTTACCTACAAAACAAAAACAAACAAAACAAAGCATTATCTATCCTAATGAAAACCAAAAATTAAAAATTAATCCAAAGTAGTAAAAAAAGAAAATTAAAACTTGGGTTGCCTTTGAAAAAGCACCATGTTACAATTAATAGCTTAACTAACTAAAAAACATTAACCAATTAATTTCATTCTACTCTTTTTAATAACCATCCATTTTACCATCTTCTTTTTTATCACATTTTCTTTATAATAATTCTCAACATGGGTCACACAACTTTTCACCAACAAATTTTCCTTAGATAGACTTGCTTTCTTTTTGCTAGTTGAAATCAAATCAAGAAACTTTGATTGCATCTTCATACTAATTGATTTCATATCCATCTTATGTTTCTTCCTAGCTGGTCTTTATCAAGTGAACTCATCTTTAATCAACTTTGTAACCTCAATCAAACCATCTTTAACAACACTAAGGCTACTTAATTTGAAGATAATTTCTCTGTCATGAAACCTCATAATTAGCTCCTCGTTATATACATTTACTAAGAATTTTAGTGTTGTTAAGAATCACCTCTCTAAAATAATAAGGATTTCCTTGTAATCATTTATGTTAAGAATTACAAAATCTACTAAAAATGCATACTTATCAATTTTTACAAGAATATTCTCCACAACTTCCCTAGGATGCTTTATAAATTGATGAGCTAATTGTAGATTAGTTTTGAAGGCTTCAAATATTCAATCCTTAATTTTTAAAAATAAAAAAAGGCATTAAATTAATACTTGCACCAAGATCACATAAAGCTTTTTCAAAGAAAATGTGATTAATAAAACAATGAATAGAAAAACTTCTTGGATCATTAAGCTTTTATGGTAAATTTCTTTGAAGCATGAAATTATACTTCTCAGTGAGTGTAACTTTCTTGAATTGAACTAGTAGATGATTCAAATTAGGCTTTTTGATTTGTTGTGTAATAATGAATGGTAGTCTATATGGAATAATCATTCTTGAACTAAGCTTTATTTGATTTTCTTTTTTCACCTCTTCTTGAATTTTAACTTTTTCTTCAACATTATCCCCATAATCACTCAACATATCTTCCAATGGTCTTACTTCAACAAAATTTTCCATAACCAAAAAATCATGTATTATCTCATCATCAACAACTTTCTCTTTTATCATATTCTTTTTTATATGATCTGTTTCAATTTCTTTTTCCTCATCCATGCTTTTTTCCTTGAATTCATCTTACTAGGATTTTTCTCAAACTTAACCTCTTTTTCTTCCACTAGCTTGACAAATTTAGATAGTTCCATTATAACAAGTTTCGTCTCATAATAATCATCAGAATCATCATCTACCACATTTCCATTCAATTTTTCATTCTTTAAATTGATGACGATCGAATTACATTATCTTTACCTTGCCTCATTGGATTTTGCTTAGAATTGCTCAATAAGGTACCTTGAGAGAGGTTAGTAAGTGCACTATCTAATTGACCCATTTATACCTTAAGATTTTGTATAAACGTGGTTTGGTTTTGGATGATAATGGCTTGGTTTTGCAAAATTTTGGTGAACATATCTTTGAAAGAAGTGTTTTTTTTTTATTTTTTTTATTTTAGGTGGGACGGAGGTGGTTGATGAAAACTAGGGGTTTCATGGGTTTAGGATTGTAATTGGAAAATTGCCTCTAGTTGTTTCCCTAAGAAAAATTAGAATGGTATTTCTAAACTTGGTTATAAGTGTTACAAAACGGATTAAAATGTTGCTTGGGTTGAGCAATATATTAAACAAACTCAGCTTTTAGTAGACACGTATTTTAAGAATAATTATGCCAATAAATGTTATAAAGGGTAAAGGGACTTTCAATGGAGTTGATCAAGTTAAGTGCTTAGTTAGTGACTAAATAGTTAACATTTTTATCTAAGATAGTAATTTGAGAAGTTAGGGTGGTGATGGCATCAAATTCATAAACGAAAGCTATTTTTTTAGGAATTAACCTTCCAAAGAATCATTGTTACTGTTCATGGCCATGTTTTTAATGAGATCATAAGCATTATCTATTGATTTGCTCATTAAAGTCCCATCAGTAGTCCCATCTAGTGGTTTAGGTTTGCCTAACTAAACCATTGTAGAAGATTTGGGCTTGCAACCACTTGGCCAATATGATAGAGATACTTTTTCAATAGCACAATGTATCTCTCTCACACCTCTTACAAGGAGTTAGATTCAAACTGCATAAAAATTGGTAAGTCATTATGCATCTTAGTAGTTTTAATTGAAGGAAAAAGCTTAGCAAGAAATTTCTCAACCAAATTAACCTATGTTGTAATGGAACCAAGAAGTAGAAAGATCAACTAGCTTTTTACTTTGTCCTTGAGAGGAAATGGAAATAATCTTAGTCTAATGGCATCATCAGAACACCCTTATGTTTAAATTATCACAAATCTTAGAAAAGTTAGACAAATGAGAATTGGGTCATCATTGGGCGACTTTCAAATTAGACAAAAAATTGTATCATCTGAATAATGGATGACTTTATCTCAAAGTTGAATAGTCTGAATAGTAGGCCTCCTAATGTTAAGTTGAAAGCTATCTAAAAGTGTGATAACATAGTCCCTTAATGTTTTTTGATCCTTTTATTCATCCATGGAATTATTAAGAGTTCCTATTTTTTTTTTCACTTTTTAATTTTTTTTAGGATATTCTCAATTTCATTATCCAAAGGCACTGAATCAAAACTTTCAAATCTACGTGTGCAAAACAAAAAGAATCAAAATAGACTAAAGGAAGAAAAACAAACTCCGAACTAAAATAATGTTGATTAGCATCAATATTGAATCAACTACACCATTCCCTAACAAGGAGCCAAAAACTTGATTAAGCTAATATGCAAATGCATAGAATTGTATCAACTAATAAAGTGTAAGTAAAGTTCATTCCCACAAAGATTATAAAAGAGTGAATCAAGTACTGAAATTGTCTTACTTTTAATTATATTCAGATTATTAATTAACTAATATTCAAATTAACTAAATAAGCCACAAACAGTAACTAAATTAATGTAATTAACCTTAAAGAAACAACTAAATATGCAATAACCAACTTCAAATGTAAACTGTATCTAAGTTAATGCAAAGAGCAAGATTAAATCATGTAATATCCTAAAACAATAAATTAAACATGCAACAATCTAAACTTAATTTAAATAGATACCAAAGAATGAAATCTATATGTTTGAATTAAATTTAATAACTGAATATGATGAATGACTAATACATCAACTTAATTGAACAATTAAACATGCAAAGACTAAGATTAAACTAAAATAGAACTTGAACAACTTAAATTAACATAAATTGAATGATTGATTGTGATAATTAACTTAAGAACATTCAAATTATCTTAATTTAACATACAAGGCATAAAGAAAAGTATAAACTTAAAATTGAAAGTGAACAGAATGGGAATTAAACTAATTATTCCTAAAAACATGCAAGAACTAATGAACTTAAATTTGCTGAACTTAAAATTAAGTAATTAAACTAAATTTAGACTTTAAAATGCCAAATGAATCAAAATAGATGCTAAACAAATGTAATTGCATACAACAGAATTGAACTTGACCAAAATAAGATGAATTAAACTTTAGAACTTCAATTAACTTAGAACTGAATCAAATTAAACTTAACTACATGCAAACAAATCATTTAAACCTTAAAACAACAAATTTAAGCAAAACAAAACTTAAGTAACTTAAATCGCATATAATATAAGCAAACTTAAAGTAAAAATGCAAATTGAAGGTTAATTGAAAGCAAGAATAGAAATTTAAAAAAGCTTGAAATGAATTGAAAACAAAATAGAAAGTTAAATTGATTGAAAACTTAAATTAAAATTGAAATAGCTTAAAGAAAACTTTGAAACTTGAACAAAAGAACTTAAAGAAAACTGAAAATACAATAAGCTTGTACATCACCCTAACCATGCTTTCACCTTAACTTAAAGCTAGGTATTTATAGAATAAGAATACAAAGAAACCCTAAAACTATGGTCGATAGCTTTGAACTTTTGATTTTGAATAGTTTTTGTTTGGTCTTACTTGGTTTCTTAAATGAAAGATCTTTTTTAAAGTGAATTTTTAACATGATAAGGCTGACTCTCTTCAAATAAGTGAATATAAACTAAATCTTAGTTGGATTAGGTGTTGAGTTGTTAACTTGTCTCTTTTTAAATGATTCTTTAAGACTTAAATGTCTTAAAGTAGAGAAAAGTGGTGTAGCTGGCTTCTAAAGTAAAGAAAAGAGGTAGTTCAGTTGGTCTCTCCTTTAACAGCCTTCTAGAAACTTATCTTTATATGTTCTTGAACTTTAAATCTCTTAAAAGTGAAAAGTAAGGTGCTACTAGGTTTTTTTTTCTTTTTTAAATCATAATGTTAAATTTTTAACTTTGGTGCTATTTATAGAGGTTTGTTGAAGACTTTTAGCTCAACTTGAACTCTTGATTGGATGAATAAAATAACTCACTTTTAAATCTATCAATTTAAGTTACCTCTTAGGTTAATAAATCTTTTCCACTATGGACAAATTTTAAATCCTTGCCAAGTTATCATGTCACATAAGCAACCAAGTCATAAATCTTGACTAATGAGAAAATACTTGTTGCCACTCATCCATTATGATCCCATATATGTGTGCCTTGTTATGTACAAGTTCATAAACTCTATTATTACACACAAAATAAGAAGTAGTCACTAATCCTTTTTATCTAGGTGTGATTAGTTATTTAATAAATCTATTTGTTTTAATAAATTTCTAAACTTGACTAAGGGTTCTTAAAAGAATATGATCAGATCTACTGTATTAGAATTAGGCTTGAAAGTTCGGTTATGTGTGACCAAGTTTATCCAAAAGACAGTACCAATTAATCAAATATTATTCTAAAATTGATCTTTAATTAAATGGTCTTTCTATTCTTAATAACTTTATTTTTTTATTATTAATTTAAGTTTATTTTATGTAATATCAATTCTCTATTGGAAAAAATTCCTAAAAAATATCCTCCCAACATGCTTGGCAAGATTAATTTGAAAATTTTCCTTACTTAGGAATTTTTGAGGTGATCACCTTCGTTTTTCACATCTTAATTCCATCAATGGGATAATTTTACTTTAAATCAAAGTATATTAATTAATTACATTGACCTTATAGAAAAAATTTTAAAAATCCTTCCAATATGCTTGGTAAAATTAATTCGAATAAATTCCTCACCTAAAGATTATCAACGTAATCACCTTCGTGTTTCCCTCTTAATTCCATCAACGAAAAAAACAATTTATGTACAACTAGATCTTATGAATTTATAAAAAATAAAATTCCTTTTATAAAAAATTTCTGAAATCTTCTCAATATGCTTGGTAAAATTACTTTGGAAAAATTATTCACTTAAGAATTCTCAAGACCAACACTTCATGTTCCCCTCTTAGTTCCATTATTAGAATAATTTTACTTACAATTTAGTTAATTAAATTACGTGATACAAGAAAATCTTATAAACTAATTAATAAAAATATTCATAATTTAAGAATTTAAATATGTACAAAAATAAAATAGGTTAGTAGGAAAAATCAAATAAAACTGAGAAACTAAACAAAAAAAAAATCAAAATATGAACATAAGAAAACCAAAAAAAAATGTAAAACTACAAAGGGTCGGATCTTTACGAGTCGGAGCACTAGTTGAGGATAGGATAGGCATAGGTTAGCTTTTTGTTTACTGTGTCATTTTGAGTTGCTTTAAATACCAAAATATGATTTTTTTTTCCTTTTTATTTTTCTTTTATCCCTCACCCTCTCTCTTCCCTTATTTTTCTTCAATTTCTCTAGATCCCATCGAAATCTTAAAATTAATTCTAGAAGCCATCGTAAAGTCTAGATTTTGACTGTCACCTCTGTTATGTGCCATCATTGGTGACTAAAAAATTTCCAAGAACTCCAAAAATAATAATTTCACCCTTCTTTCTCTTTTGTAATTAGATTTCCTAAAAAATTAACCCAAAAGTCTAGATTTATGTTTGAAACTAAAATTTGCTGCCATTATTCCTACTCTCCTCCGCTGTCCTCATAACATAGGACCATCGAATCTCCTTTCTATTAACTCCCTCAAGTGAACCACCCCAAGCACCCAAAAGATTCTCTCGAAAACAAAACCTAACCCAAATCCCTAAAAAAAAACCTTATATTGGTTTTTGTTTACTAAGTTTATAGTGGTTGTGTTTTGCTTTTGTTGTTTGTATGAATGGTGGTTGTACCATTGTGCATGTTCAATGATTGTGGATTTGGTAAACTTGCTCGGTGTCGGTGATTACTTTTAAGTTCAGTGTGTTTGTTGGGGTTTTTCTATATAATTGCTCTCTTTGTGATTGTGTTTGTTGGATTATGAGTTTTTTGCTTTTTGTTGGTGACTCTATTTTCTCCCAATTTTATAAACCCTAATAGGAACTTAAATGAGGACCAAATTTTTAACTAAAATTGCTTCCCCTAAAAGATTTCTAGAATTGTTGTGTTATAGGAACTTAGCCTTACATCCTAAATAGTTCTCAATCAAAACCATTTCTACTTCTTGTAGTTTCACCAAAACTTGTGCCTTCAAGGGATTCAATCTTACAAAAACTAAAAACTTTCAGTCTAACTCAATTTCAAACTCTCCCAAGAATTTTTCATTTTTTCATTTTTTTGTTTATTTTTATGATTTTTTTATGATTTTGTTCAAAAATAAATAAATAATTAAAATAAATAAACGAAATAAAATATAATCAAAATAAAAATGACTCGAACACTTAGATTAGATTTAAAATCCATAGCTAGCCAAATTAGTCCAACTAAACTCGTAATAAGCACAAAATCAAACAACGATTCTAGGCTAAATGAACTAACCTAACTAAGAGCTTTTTCTTTTATTAATGAATCGAAATTTCAAAAGTAATAAGGACTTACAAGTAATTCAAAAGATAAAAAAAAAAGATATATAACTACTCCTTTGTGCTTATTTTTTGTGAAATAAGAATTATGCAAGAATATAAACAATTTTAGATATTCTTATTTAAAATTTAAAGATTTTCATTTAAGAGTTAAAAGATTCACATAGGAATTTCAAAGATTCAAATTTAAAAAATTTTAGAGATTAAAGATTTGCATTTGAAGAGTTCTAAAATTCAAATTTGAAATTCAAATATTTGCATTTGAAAACTTTTAGAGATTTTCATCTAAAATTCAAAAATTCACATATGAACTTCAAAGATTCGTATTGGGAAAATTTAGAGATTCACATATGAAATTCAAAGATTTGCATATGAAAATTTTGGATTCAACTCTAAAATGAAAAGATTCATATTTAAAAATTTTAGAGATTTACATATAAAGTTCAAATATTCACATTTGAAAATTTTGGAGATTCGCATAAAAAATTTCCAATATTCAAATTTGAAAAATTTTAGAGAATTCCATCTAAAATTCAAAAATTCATATTAGAAACTCAAAGACTCTCATTCAAAATTCAAAAATTCAAAGGTTTGCATCTAAAATCAAAAGGTTCTCATCTTTAAAAGGAAAATTTCTTAACATTTTTAAAATTTCTGGTCAAAAAGCTCTACTAAATGAAGGCTCAACAACTTTAGAAATTTAAAAGGCTAATATAAACAGAAGTTCAACAACTTTAGAAATTTAAAAGGCTCGTCTAAATAGAAGCTTAACAAATTAAGAAATTTAAAAAGACTCTTCTAAACAAATGTTCAATAGTTTTGAAAATTTAAAAAGCTTTTCTGAATAAAGGCAATTTTGAAATTTTAAAATTTTGGTTGAAGTCATGAATTAGGCTAAGCCGAGATCTAAAAATGAAAGGAATTGGACTGAGTCAAAGTCTGAAAAATAAAATGACTAGGATTGAACCAAACTAAAAAATGAAATGACCTTGAAAATAACACCATAAGGTTTTACAAATTGTGTCCAAAGGTCTTTAATGGGTATGCTCAGAGGTCTTAGACATTATACCTAGAGGTTTGACATATGGCTAGAGGTCTTTACAACTTATACCTAGAGGTCTTTGAGATTATACTTGAAGGTCTTGAAGATCATGCACAGAATTCTTACAGACTGTTCACATATTTGAAAAGGCTTTTCCTTGATAAAGATTTTGAAACTTTAAAATTGCAACATTTTTTTTTATGTGCTAACTTTGCTGGGCTTAAGATATCATATACCAGCCAATCTAGCCATAACTTATCGTGTGCCTACTATACAGGGCTTAACATTTTATCATCACGGTCAATTAAGCTTGGTTTAACATTTTCTCATCATGGCCAACTAAGCTAGCTTAACATTTTCTCATTAATATAAATGCAAATTTTTCCTACCAAAATGCAAATACAAATGTCTATCCCAATGACTCAAGTGCAAATATTATTCACCAAAAATACAAATATCTTATTTCACAAGCACAATGATAAATGCAAATGACGTAAATGCAATAACCTAAATAATTTAAACTCACTATATGTTGTGAATATGCAATATTTAAAACAATAATTTAGATGCTGAACAAAAGATACAAACACATGATTCTAACAATGATGCAAAGGTAATAGTCAAAGCCAAAATTTAAATGCTCTCCAATTGAAGCAAATGCATGATCCAAGCAATTATGTAAATGCAATACCTTAAATAAGATTTAAATGTTTATAATTGTGCAAATGAAATTGTCAAAACTAAACATTTTCTCTGCTCTAAAAAGATCACTTTTGTCATATTGGTTTGGAAATCATCTATCTTCCATCCATCAAAATTCATATATGCAACGACTCAAATTTGAATTTTTCTCAAAAACTCTCAAAAAAATAGAAACAACAATAACCCAAGATAATCAAAAGAATCTTTTCTTCAATATGTTCATATTACCATTAGAAGCTTATTGAATGACAATAGAACATTACCCCATGTAACTAATTTTCCATGATTAAAACAAAATGTATCAATTCTCAATTTTCTTTTGAAAATATGTGACATCAAGATCATAGTTATAAATGAGGCTTGGCCACTAAAAGAGAAAGAGAGTATCAATGTCTTTTTAACAAGGCTTACAAATGAAATTTCCTTTTTACAACACAATCCATTTGCCACTCACTTAATTTCTTGATATATTGAATTTTAACAAATGTCAAGACTAATTATGGTAAGCTTAAAATTTTGGAAAATAAAGAAAAGGCTCAAATTTTAAGAAAATTCTTGAAAGTGAGATTAGCCTTTTATATTTTTCAAAACTTTTTCATGTTCATTGGTTCATTCAAAGTGTTCTCCCCTAGTGCTTCATCATGCATAAAATTCTTAAGTTGCTTTCACAGTTTCAATCGTACTCTATACTGTCCTTTTGGGTTTTCACTTTAGAAGTTAATTCATTCTTTTTTTCTTACATTGATTATTTCATAATGCACTTAATAACTCAAATTCATTAAAAACCAAAAGGTGATGATCATTTCTCAAAGAAAAGTTATTCAACTTAGGTTTCCACACATGATCAAAATGAATTTTTAGAAGAACATAATGTAGGCCAAAAATCAAGGTTTTGCAAAAATGATAAATAGGTCCATAATGTGTTTAAAGGTGATCAAACTAAGGATTATTTTTCTCTTTAAAGACATCTTTCCCTTTCTTAAAACATGGTGTCATTTTTTGTCACTTCTCTTTTTTTTTTCTTTTTTTTTTCCATTCATTTTTTTTTCTTTGATGTTTCTACTTTTGACAAATTGAGTTTAAAATTTTGGAACTAGATTTACAACAAACTTGCTCTTGGTACTGGACTTTCTTTCTTTGTCTTTAACTTAGGATCAAACGTTTTATCAAATAGATCTTCGTTCATAATTGCCTTTCAGTATAAAGGGTGATCCTTAGTTAGGGTTTATTAAAAAAGATTTAACAAGCTCAAAAAATGGTAATAAATGGATATTTTCTTCTTGTGAAAGAAATATGAAAGATGATCATCATCATTTCACATATGGATACTTCTATTGAAAAACAATCCTTAAGAGAAAAATTTTTTTTTATTTGATATTGGAATCATTTGAATATCTCACATGAATGATATTACAATCAACTCTTTTATTTTTTTCCTTTTTGATTTTTTCAACTTATGCTCAAAATGCATCCAACTTTTTAATTTGAAAAAATTCCTCATTTAGGAATTCTTAAGGTGATCACCTTTGTTTTCTCATCTTAATTCCATATCGGGAAAAATTACTTATAATTTAATCTTATGAATTTATAAATTAATAAAATTACTTTTATCAAAAAATTTCTAAAAAAAAAAAAACTCCTAACATGCTTAATAAAATTAATTTAGGCAAATTCCTCACCTAGGAATTCTCAAGGTGATCACCTTCTATCCCCCTTTTAATTCTATTATTAGAACAATTTTACTTACAATTTAATTAATTAAATTACATAATACAAGAAAATATTATAGACTAATTAATAAAAATATTTCTTATTTAAGAATTTAAATATTTACAATAACAAAAAAGGTTAGTAGGAAAAATAATTTAAAACTAAGAAACTAAACTAAAAAAATCAAAATATAAAACAAAAGAAAACTAAGAAAATATAAAGCTAAATATGGGTTGAAACTTTGCAGTTCAGAGCTAAACCTAACAATTCATGTCATCATGTCATGTTTTGTGTCAGTCACAACTTTAAACATGATATGGATAATCTTGACACGAACACAACATAGATACTTAAATAATACGAATAACCAAAATACAAATACAACACATTTATCATGTGTTATGTGTGACACGACATGAGTAAGACATTTTAATTTGTTTTAAGAATGAGTAACATGACATGACATGATTGATACGATTGTAAATGATTAACATAATTAAATACGATTAACATTAAAATATCTAATCAACAATTCAACATTAAATCAAAATAATAATTTTTTGTTGTTGCCATTCATACCTCAAGACTAGACAACACATGTTTTATTCCTCTACAAAACATGTTTCAACATTAAAAAGGGAAATTGTTCTGACAACAAGTATCTTAGAATGCTTACCCATTGAATTCTTTGTTGGGCACATTTAGGCTGATTATGTCTCACATTTGTATTTGTCTTGCCTTATAAAGGCCGTGATGCAGGAAGAGGGATACCTGTGAACATATACTCAGCTTGAAGCAGAAAGTCGCAAGTCCCTACTACCAAATGCACACCAAGTCCAATAACTTCCAATGATATACTTCGAAGGAATGCAATTGTATCTAAAAAGCACATCTTAGCTTGCACACAAGGGGAGCCCAAATTTATCTAAGGCAAGATCAAAGAAATTTTGCTTAACATAGTTACCTTTTTGCATTCCCTTTAGTACCTTCAGATCTTTCCAGTAGCTTTCAAGTGACAAGGAAACCAGTTTTAGAACACTAGCTCCAACAGCAATCAAGGATCGAACAGAAGAAAGGCCACACAATACTTTGTGAGTCTACATTATAAAAAAATGGCATATTATGAATAAAACATTTGTTAAATAGCCAACAAAATTGGTAGTCTTAATAAACACTTAGAAGACTAGTAAACTTAATTTCAAAAAATATCTTCTAGCCACTCCTTAGAATTGTTTCACAAACACTACTCCAACCATGACACCAATTACATGAACATGTTTAAGTTTTAGCTTAACTCCCTGCATCAAAATTTATTTCAGTATGATAAAGGCATGCCAAACACATAACATCTTTTTGAACTTAAATAGATGAGAATCAATTTGCATGTATGAGGGGAAAGAGAGAGAGAGAGAGAGAGAGAGAGAGAGAGAGAGAGAGAGTTGACTACATTTTAATTATAAAGAGAAGTTGCAAGTGTAAACTCAAAGCAAAATAGTATTATTATAGTTATATTTGCAAAGAGAAAACTCAAAAACATGAAAATGCAATAAGCAACAGTAGTAAAATCAAATTTACATGGATAAAATATAACCTAGTTAATGAATTTATCAACTTGAGGTTAGGGAACAATCATTAATTGGACACATGATTTAGTCAAGCAACAATTGGAAGTATTACAAGATGTAACCAATACAAAATTAAGCACATAGTAGAAGCGGCATTATTTTTGCAACAAATGTAAAAGAATTTGTCATGTAACAAAATACCGTAAAGAAAGCTCACTCAATATTATTTTAAGTAAAAAATAATAAACAAAGAAAAAATAAAAATTTAAAAGCACTTCTGTTGATGTTAACATATATTATTCATAGAATGATTAGAAAACATTGAAACCTCACATGAGTGAGAGGTCTAGCATGTGTTTAGAACTAATAACAACTAGAACATGGCATTTATAGGGCTAGAACATAAACCATTAGATAACTAGAATGACATTGAAATTGGGCATGAAGCAAGAATATGTAATTCTAATATGCCAACAAAAAAAATGGATTGAAAGTTGTAGATCCAATTGAGAAATGAAGCAAGAATATGCAATTAAAATATGAATTCATCCATACTTACCTAAAAATAAGAAAGCAATACCTCATTTGCAATGGCATGGCCATCAAGATTATTGCTTTTTTTTACCAACAAATCAGAGCAACTTGTAGACTGGTTAATTTATGAGCTTTTTTTCATCAAAAAGCTTATAAGAAAACCAAGTTGGCTTTGATAAAGATGTAACAGTATAGAAAGAAAAGCAATGTGTAACCTTAAAGTAAACAAAAAGCAAAGCAACAAAGTTGGTTCATTAAAAGCAAATGATAAAAATTCAGAAACAAAAATACAACAAGCAAAGTAATGACAACAAAAAGTAATTTTAACATTTGGTTCTGTTATGAATCTTCTAACACAATAATAAATTATCATGAAGACTATGGTGGCACCTCTACCATTTTGATAGCACAAACTTTTTTCTTCTAAAACAATGTTTCAAGAATAATATAACAAATAAACTCAAAACACTACTTCATATAAAACAAAAATGTTGACTACTCAAGTGCTTCTAAAGTTTTCCTTCCATTGTTATAATAAGTGAATGGTTGAGGGTCTAATAAGTAATAACAAGAAAGTAGTTATATAGGTCCTAATTAGATCAATATCTAAGTTTCTAAACAAATGGACTTAGATAGTTGGACTCATGAGTGGCACATTAGCCCAAAACCTAAAATTGAAAAGTGAAATGACCAATTCTACTAGAAAACCATTACTCACCAATCTAACACGAACAAACTAGAATGATAATTAATAAAAGACATGTATATGACAGTGTTTTTCATGGAAAGGCTAACATATAACTTTCCTTAATGTAATACCTTATATAAAAGATTCAGTGTTAATTTCAATTATTCATAAATATATAAAAAGCAATAAGTGTTTTTCATGAAAGAGTTAACACATAACTTTTCTCAATGTTACACTTTATAGAAAAGATTCAGTATTAATTTCAATTATTCAAAAATATATAAAAAGTAGTAAGTATATGGATTCTCCTCGAAAGATGTAAAAAGATTTGGTTTGATATCTTTTAGGTCCAGTTTGAATGCTTTTGAAAAGGATTCCCTAAGATGATATTTTGAATCATAGTATCCTAAATAAAAATACTAAAACTTTAAACACAATTAACACTTTAATCATATGATTTTTATGGAAAAAGAAACATAAAATAATACAAACATAATAATCCTAGCAAAAACAATTCCCATAACCATGATAATAAATAAATAAATAAATATGTAACCATAACCTGAATCATAAATCTATAACCACAACCATTATCACAATCACATAGGCCATAAATCCATAATGACAACCAGTAACCGCTAATCAATCTACATATCATTAGATAAAAATAAATAACAATATTGAAGTCACATTAACAAATCAGTAACAATTGAATCCTTTAACACATATCAACATCTCTATTCTCCCTCTCATGCATTGTTAATCAACACCTACTTATATAAAAACATATATTAATCAAATTGAATAAAAATAAAAAATCTAGAGAAAAAGTTAAAAGAATTGAAAGAAGTACTTTTTGCATTACTAAACTTTCATTCATGATTCCTTAGGCAAGGACACAGACTTAAAGCAAAATACTAATGATGAATCTTCTTTGCTAATATCAATCTGGATAATATCTTATGCAATTTTATCTAACTTCAACTTTGCACCTTTTACATTAATAAAATTATATTTATAATTATGCTAGTGGTAGTGATGACATAAAGACAATTAAACATTCAATACAAAAACCAAAGAAAGAAATGTCATTACCAATTTCTCCAAAAAGCCAATCCTTGCAACAAATAATTTTCTCCATAATATATGGCTTGAATGAGATACGATATTGGTCAAGAACCTTACCATCAATACAAAAAGTGAATTTGGATGCCACTGTGGAGACAGAAATGCTCAAGAATCTCATTCCATGAAAGTAAGATTAGGATACTGAAATTTATTTACCTTTCAAAATTGTAAAATACCTAATTTATGTTTCCTATCAACCTTTTGTTCATCCAAATAAAGCTCCATTTGAAAATTTTGTATAGTTTTACCAAACTCAATGTCATAAGTATTGAATACCTAATTAAGAAAAAAAGTATAAAAATACTAAAATAAAAAATATAACAAAACAATAAAAAAGTTATTAAAATTGAATTATCTTGAAAACATCATTTACACACATGCTACTCGATCCTTCATCAAAAGTTTGATTGTTAGAAATGTTAAAGAATGAACCACAAATAGAAGGTTTGATAATATATTCATCATAAAGGGAAAACAAATTATCTTTAACATTTTTGAACTTCATTGAATCATTGCCCATAAAGCTTTTTGTAACTCCAATAAACTAACTGCAGCTTATAATAAGGATCTAATATCATAGCTATAGCTAAAATCAAGTTAAATTTAGAACAATACTTATCAAACTTAACAAGCATTTGAGTAGCCATGTTTTTCACATACATATACATCATCATTTAAATGTTTATTCAAAGTGAAGCGTGCCTTAAAAACTAAAGGAAAATACAAGTTAGTTGTAAGGTACTTTATTCTGGAAAACATATAAGTAATATCGTAAAAAACCCTTGAGAACTTGCAAAGTTTCTCAACGTCATCTCCCTCATCTTTAGATGGACAATTCTTATAATTTGAATTACTAATTCCTAAGTAAGTAAAAGCCATACCAAAGTAAAAGACACTTTAAAACATGAGAAATGTGGAGTTCCACCTAGTTGGAATATCTTGTCTCAATCATTTTTTTACATTTAAGCTCACTAGGTTAACACACTCTAAAAATTTTTGTTTTCTCACTTGAGGCCGTTTGACATATTTAATACTTTTTATTAATTTTTGTACTGCCTTTATAGCTTCTTTCAAACCTTCTTACACTATCAAATAAAGAATGTGAGCTTAACATCTTAAATGAAAGAATCGACTATATTTTACAAATGTTTTCCTTACATTTGATTGTACTTTCAGAAAATCAACAAATGTCACAGAAGCATTGTCCAATGTCATAAAAAATAATTTACTTTCAATTCTCCATTTAGCTAGTAATGTATATACCTTTTCACTTAGTGCAACACCCTTGTGTAGAGGTTACTTTAGGAAAAATTCAAGATCCTTTTTTGTAAAATCAAACTTTGATCAATAAAGTGAGCAATAATACACATATATCTATCTACGGTGACAGATGTCCACAAATCGAAGGTCTAACAAATCCTACCAGTTGTTTCCTCAAACATGTGTCTTATCTTAATTCATTTTTTATTACGCATATTAATAAATCAAATTTAGTAATGTTCCTACAAATTATAGTTACATCATCACACAGATAAGAAAATATAGCCCTAATGCCATTGTACTCTATAAATTATAATGGTAAATTATGTATGAAAATTGTAGTTGTTAATAATTCACGAAACTTTTTAGGATAAATTTTGAAGACCTCATTACCATAAACCCATGTTTTGAAGAAAAGATCATTTGACCTATATCATGTGTGTCCATCTTTACATAATTGCTAATATGGCATTTTAGATTACTAGTTTTATACTTTCTATTATAATTTTTAACAATAATACTTGCACTTTACGTTTGGAATACAACTAATTGTTTTTATAGGCACTAACTGAAAGACTGACCAAATAGCTGAAGTGTGTTTCCTTTTACAATTAGCTGTCACTTTTTTTTTCTTTCCTTTCTTATTCTCTTAGATCTCTCTTACCTCAATAATATCATTATTGTTTTCCTTCAAATTCATATTAACAACTTTTGATTAGAAGCTAATGTTAATATTATCAGATTCCAGCTAAAAAATAATAATTATCATTCATTAGTAAAATATGATAATAATCTAAATAAAGATATGTAGTTAATATTTCTAATGGTAGATACCTCGAGATTTGTCACCATTATCGTTTTCAAATGGGACAAACCTAATTCGAATGTAGACTCAAGCTTGGTCCATCTATTACAATGTGAGAGATAAAATAAAGTAAAACTAACTTGAAACAAAAAATTCAAAGATTAAAAAAAAAATATTTCTTTTGGAAGCTTAGGATAAAAAAGAAAATTAAAAAAAAAAAAAAAAAGACAAACTTGGAGAGTATGAATGTAAAATAGTATTGATAAGTAGTAGACGATCTATGCTTAATTACTAAAGGTGCAATCAATGCCTATTATTGCTAGGGATTTAGGGTTTGCTTTAGACTTTGGTAGGTGAAAGAGTGGAAGAGAGATTGAGATAAAGAATGAAAAAGATAAGAATAAGAATGAAAGAGTTTGATGGTGTTGTGGAGGTGGTTACGACAATGCAAGATGAGTGCAAAAGATAAGATGAAAGGAGGAGTCTGGTGTAAGTGGCCGTGTAGAGAAAGAACAAAAATGAATGGAAATTGTCAAATTAGGGATTAGATTTTTAAGAATAAAAAGAAAAGACAAAAGTGTCTTACATTACATATTAAGGTTTTACTATTTTAGTCAAAATGGTATAGTTTTAGTTTAATAGTTAGGTTAATTGGATGACTTATTTGTGTTATAAACGTGCTATTTATATTTGTTAGCACAATACATGATTAAATAATTAGTCTTCTTAAACATGTAACACAAATAAGACATGAAACACGACACATGTAATGTCACGAAATATGATTATAGAAAACACTTACACAGTTTATTACATGTTGTTTTCGTATCATGTCATTGTATCGTATTTAATTGTCAAGTCTAGTCAGAGTATAGGTTGAGGATAGGTCAAGCATAGGTCAGCTTCTTTGTTTACAACACAAAACATTGCCATTTTAAGTTGCTTTAAATACCAAAATCTTTTTTTTTCTTGTTTATTCTTGTTTTTCTCTAACTTCTCTCTAGATCTTACCAAAATCTTCAAATCAATTTTAGAAGCCCTCGTAAACTCCAGATTCGATTGCCACCTCTGTCGTACAATGCCACTGGAGTTTATAAAGGTTCTAGAATTGATTTGAACCTTCTTTGTCACCTTTCATAGTTAGAATTCCTAAAAAAATTAACCTAAAAGTCTAGATCTATGTTTGAAAGTAAAACTTGTTGCCACTATTCTAACTCTTCTCTGTTGCTCACACAACCTTGGACCATTGAATCTTCTTCATATTGTTTATCTCTAACCAAACCATCCTAAGCACCAAGAAAATTCTTCCCAAAACAAAACCCAACCTAAAACCCTAAAAAAAACAAATTAACTAATTTTTGTTTATTGAGTTTGTTGTGGTTGTGTTTTTCTTTTGTCATTTATGTGAATGGTGGCTATATGATTGTGTGTGTTTGATGATTATGGGTTGGGTATGCTTGTTGGGTATAGGTGATTGCTTTCAGGTTTGATGTGTTTGCAAGGTTTTTTGCTTGTGATTGTGTTTATTGTATTTTATGTTTTTTACTATTTTTTGGCAACTCTATTTTCTCCCATTTTGGTAAACCCAAATAGGAACCCTAAAAAACTATAACCAAATTTTTCTATGAAATTGCTTCCCCTAAAAGATTTTCTGAAATTGTTGTTTTATGGGGACTTAGTCTCAAATTCAAAAGAGTTCTCAATCAAAACTATCTCTACTTCTTGTAGTTTTATTAGAACTTGTGCCTTCAAGGGATTCAATCCCACAAAAACTCAAAAATTTCAATTTGACTCAATTTGGAACTCTCCCAAGAATTTTACAAATTTTTTTTTGTTTCAATTTCTATGATTTTTTTGCTATTTTCTTATTTTCCTCAAAAATAAATAAATGAATAAAAAAAATAAACTAAAGGTTAAAATAAAAATAAAAATGGTCCACACACTTAGATTGGATTTAAAATCCATAGCAAGTCAATTAATCCAACTAAACCTGCAATGAGCACATGGTTAAAAAATAATTTCAGACTAAATTAGCTGACCCAACTAAGAACCTTTATTCTTATTAATGGACCGAAATTTCAAAAGTAAACTCATGACTTAAAAGTAATTCAAAAGATCCTGAATAAAATGGGTTGTTTACGCACTTATATAAAATGCCATGGACTTGCACTTAAATCTTAAAATTTCAAATCTATTCCAAATCATGGTTGAACATGCCTTTCTTGATTATTGTATGAATTTTATGAATTTAATCAATATTCAACAAGTTCTTAATTTTAAGGTGCAATATCATCAATTTTGCATAAAGTACACACCTCCACTCTAAAATTCTCCAAGAATTCCAAGATTTATCAAGAACACTTAAGAATCATTCAAAAATTTTCCAAATGTATCAAGAACCCAGCAAGATTGCTCAAGATTTTCCAAAAATCACCAAGATTTACTAAGAAGCAATCTTTTCTTTTCAAAATTTCCTAAATAGGCAAATTAAGTGCATTAAAAGTAAAAGATCATTATTTCACTATGAATAACACAAAATTAACTCATTTAAGCACAAAAAATAATTATATTTTATAAAGTTATCAACAGTTTTGTATTGGTAGATACTATGCGTTAGAAAGGAGGAGGAAATCTAGTCACTTATTTATATATAGTAAAATCCTAATAGTTTTTTATAAATAATTTGTTGGGTTAAAACTTACTCGCCAAACCAATCTAATCGAATAAGTGTGCAACGCTCATACCATAATCGATCACAATTAAGTTAATTGGACTCTCTAACATATTTCATATTAGAATTAAATTATTAACCTAATTTATTAAATCATAAAACTACCAATTTATAATAGCCCACATAATGAAAAATTCTAAAAGTTTTCTATGGTCGGATTGAATGCATAAATCATTGTGTAATGTCAAACACTACTCTTCGCTGAAATCAGTAGAAGTGAAGCACACTGTTAAAACCGGATGAGGTTTGCTAGTCATAGGAAGAATGGCCTTGTGAATTTTATCAACATTGAAACATAAATAACCATCCAAATATGTAGAGGATCTTGTTATACTGATCTATTAGGTGTGTGACCTCAGTTCTTGTACGAAAGGCCTAAATCAATATACATTTTGCTCTATTTTAAGCCCAAAAAAAAAATATTTTGGAATAAATTAAGCCAAAAAAAGTAAATTATTATAAAAGAAGTGAATTACCTTTGAAACAAAAAGCGTTTGGGCAGTCGTCGGCACAACTATTTTATTCAAGGTTTTATGTGTAGTAGACATTTCGTATATGTTTTTAAATGAAGACCTAAAATTCCTATAGAACCACAGCTTCAAATATGCATTTGCATATGATACAGCCTGAAAACACAGCTGGCAATGGCTTACCTAACAACTTAGTTAACAGCTTAATTTGAGTAGGTGAAAACCGTGAAAGGTACTATATGTATATATATTAAACATGGTACCAGGAAACAGTCTGTCATTTCGGTTTTTTTTTTCCCCCCAATTGTCAATGCTTCAAGTAATAATTTTAACTTCCCAAAACTATAAGTAGACCACTCAATTGTCGATATCATATGTATATATATATATATATTCATATGTTTTGATTATTTATGTAGTTGTTATAAAACCTTTCCAACTTTTACTCGAAATTAGAGTTTCAAAACAAAGATATTAATGCTCGTGGGGCTTGACAACGAACTAGGCCTGAGTCATCATCGAGGGCGATGCACTGCGTATCATCGAAAGGCTACAATCCAAGGAACCAAATCTTTCCCCAACAGTAGTGGTCATTGATGAGGCAAGAGCAAAACTGGAGTGGTTTCGAGAGTATAAAGTTTCACACATAGTCAGAAACAGCAATAATGCAGGGCACAGATTGGCCAAAGATGCCTTGGGTTCGGTTGAGGATAGGATTTGGGTAGAGGATTGTCCAGATATTATTTCTCATATTATTCAGTCTGATTGTAACCTGTCATTTTCTTAAATGAATTATCAGTTTGCTTAAAACCAAATATTTAATTCAATTTTATTATGCTTCAGTTTATATAGCATATAAGTTTATTAGATTTAAATCCCACTAACTATGCAAGTTTTGTCATTTTTTATTGCATATGAATTTTGTCTAGTTCTAGTTGGTTAATTTGTTTTATTGGTTTTCTCTTGTCGTGTCTTTTATATTTCTATAGATATATAATTATATATATTTCTATAGATATATAATTATATAATTTTTAAAGTTTGTTAGATGTAATTATAATTTCTATCGCATTAAGAAATAGTATAACATCATATTTGCTCTTTTATATATATATTTATATATATATATATATATATATATAAAAGAGGGATTAAATTATACTAAAAAAGTTTTACATCCTTTTTTAGTTATTGATTTTAATTGATTTAAGGGATAAAAGAGACAAGTCAGAAAAAAAAAAAATTTAATCTCATCTTTTGAATATATTGAAATATTCAATGATTAAAAAATATGTACAACTAAAAAAATTTTACATTGATATAATTTAATTCTTCCATATATATACTATAATTTTAAAGTTGAACTTTTACACTTGTTAGGTGTGCATTTTATAATCTTTTTAATAGATTTAATAAATTTAAATATGAAATGGTAATACGATATGAAAATAATGTATGAGAAAAAATAGTAAGTAGCATGGTTTAAAATTTTCACAAAAACTATATACGAATTTAGTAAAAACCAAAAAATATATTTAGTGTTCATGCATCTCCACAAATTTAATATAATAATTTTTGTGTTTTATATATATTAAACTTGAAACAAATAAAATATAGATACTCGAAATATAAAGTCTATTTCTTGGAATTATTATTTGGTATTAAGTAATTATATTTCTTTTAAAAATTGTTATGATTTTAACAAATGATGTATTTTGTATCTAATAAAAGAAGTTAATATTTGAAAGCAGCTAAATCCGATTATGCAGAAAACTTGTATCGCCGGTCTCCAATTTGTATCCTACTACTAGTAAATTGTAACCTGAACAAATAAAACCACTAAAAAAAGGAAAGAAAAACAAAAACATAATATATAAAGGCAAATATATATATATATATACGTACACAAATACATATGTATATATACATATGTATTACGTATATATGTATATATTTATATATATAGAAAGCGGTTGGTCATTGCCTACAGGCAGTTTCAAGAATTGTCTCCAACGCTGGCTTCCACGATCTCTGCTTGGAATACCTCTCCACCGAATCTGCTGTCTTGTTCACCTGATTTTCTGGAGTCTCGGGTTCAAATGGAGAAATGCAAAACTCAGGGAAAATTTTCACAAGGTTGTTGAAAGTTGCATGTTTAAATGCCTTGGTAGCCTTGCATGTGAGAGAGCTCATTTCCTCAGGTGTAAGTACTGAGTAGAGCAATTCCATAGGAAGAAGGAAGTAGAGCTGGCGTCGCTCTAGCACTTCATCTGCATTTAGACCATGAATTCTGTAACCAACTATTAGACTGCTTGAAGCACACACAAAGTTTCCAGGATTCTCTAGCATTAGATCTGCTGCTTTAACTGGTTTTGTATGTATCTGCATATTCCCTTCTGGTAATAGGACCTTAACTACTCCACTTGAGATGATTGATGGTGCACAAGAAGCTGCATTCCCCATTATCAAGAGAGGTATATTTCTACACTAGATAATGGGCTGAAAATGGGAAGGGAGAGGAATTTTCTAGGAATATGTGGCGCCCGCCCCTTCTCTTTAACATGAAATGAGCCAGGCAGGCAGGCAGGCAGGCAGGCGAGGGGCTTGGTATTGGTGATATATTCATGCAAAGAGGGTGGTTGAGCGACAAAGCTAGGGAAAGATACATTTGTTTTTGCTGTACTTTATTGCTTCACATATCACTATCAGACAACAAGATGCAAGCAAATTTTCATCAGTGAAGGACCTGGTGGAAATTAACGCGTCAATCAGTGGCTCAAAATGAATATAGTTTAGTGCCTCTTTGGCTCTTTGCCTTTCTGGATTTTTTCTTTTTTCATTTAAAATCAAAGTTAAGTAATAATGATTTAACTGCCAGCATCATGTGAAAATGAATTCCTTCAAATCATATTATATAGAGTTAAAATTTAACATTGTGGTAAAAAAATTATATATCTTTAGAACCTCTAGTTGATCTCATACAATTGGATTCACAAGAAATTATACTGACGAACTCAACCGCAAGATATGAGCATGTTCATTAGTATATAGTTAGAATTATTTTATATATCTACACACACTAGTAACAGGGAGCTACAAACCGCAAATTTAACCAATTTACTTGATTTATAAAGTTAGTTCTAAGAGATAACATCTAATAGGTTTGAACTCAAATTTCAATACTTACAATCTATTCTTTTATCCTTTAAATTATGAATTTCTTTTATAAAAAAAAAAAAAAAAAGACAGCTATTTTAATCTTCTATGGTTATTATAATTATGAAAGAATTTTATCAATTAAATCAATTCTATAAGTAATTAACTCTTCCAATTAAAAGGAGATGAGACACATTCATTAGTTTCTTCTATATCTATCCACTCTAACAATTAGAACTTAAAATTTTATCTTAAAAGTTTCATATCTATTGAATCTTCAGTGCGATCGTAGGCACATTATTTTCTATCTGTTAGATGATTTTGCCTTTTTAGGATTGGAGTCTTGAACCTTATCTCTCTTAAAAAATGGTAACAACCGTTTTGATTATTTTTGTATTTGCTAGACCATACCAGTAAGTGAGAAGAAAAGTATGAGAACTACTTCAAATGTTGTTACTAGAATGTATTAAGAAAACACAGGTTGGTGTTGCAGCAGTTACCCTCGTAAGTTTCTTCCAATTTGTTTATTAATTTGGGTTCCAGTAGTGTTTCTTTAATGTTCAATAAATTGTTTATTAAGGTGAGCACATGATGAGGCATGGACCAAAGCTTGTCCAATGTAGCAGCGATCACAAAACGACACCACCAAACTTATGATTGGACATGGAAGCAATTTCTTCGATATTATTCTCTAGGGTTGGTCACCTAACTTATTCATAAGTAGTAAATCATACCTAGAATACAAACAAATCCATTTATTGTATACAAGATGTGAAGGAATATGTTATGGCCGTCAGATATATACATGAACAAGGAAAGAATAGTTAGACTGGCAGTTTTGGATGTCAAATCTTTCTTATGTATTTGCTAGCTTGCAAAAACACCTTTTGTTTAGTGGAAAGCTTGAAAAGAATTCACCGTTCTATTCCAATATATGCTTTCAATTATATAGTTTTTACAAATATTTAATTATTATTATTGATTTTCTCATAACCTTGTCAGTTTTGAGCAAAAAAATTCAAAATTGAAAAACAATACCCTATTGGTGCATGGCAGTTCAATTTTTATTGTCTTTAATTCATATCATAACGTATAGATCTGTGGACCTACTGCTAGATATAGATTAAAGAGAGTTGCTATCAATCTTTTTTGTTTAAGTGTGATTGGTCACCTGATTGAATCTGATTCACAAAAATAGGTTTTAAATTCAGGAATACGGTTACGCGTGAGAAATGTTATAATACTCTCACAACACCCATCCCAAGAATGGTACCAATTTAATTCTAAATTATCTAAGCCTTAAAAATGTTTATGCTTTACCAAAATATTTAGTATTGAGAATTAATTTTAAATTTGTCTCAATAGTTTGGTAACAGTTTAAGATAATTCTTTCACCTCAAGAATATTCATAGGGGCTAGTATCTCACCTTAAAGAGGTTCCGTCGTTGGATTTATTAAGATTTTTATTTGAAAAAAATCAATAAGTCTCCTAATAGTTTGGTAGGACTTATTTTGATACAAATCTCCCAATCATTTGGCAAGATTTTATTGCAAAAAGATTTGTATAAATTTTTAAAAGTTTCATTAAGTCTCATAATAATTTGGTAAGACTTAATTTAAAAATCAATCTTCCTAGAGGACAAAATTATTTTTTATTTTTTTATTATTTTTTGAAAAATCGATTTATGAAATTTTCTTATAGTTTGGGGGATTCCATAAAGCTTAAATTCATGAAAAATCCTCCAATAATTGGGTAGAATTCATGAATTTATTTTGTAAGGATTTTTATTTGAAAAAGATTTTTTATTTATCAATTTTCTTTTTGTCTTTTAAACTTATTTGAAAAGGTTTTTATTTATTTATTTATTATTCTTTTTGTTTTCTAGAAAGAAAAGATTCTTTTATTTTTTAAATAAATATTGAGTTACTAAATGCAAATAAATAAAAACCAAAAAAGTAAAATAAAATAAAAACTTAAAAATAATGAAATTAAAAAATAAAATGAAAAGGGAAAAGGGAAACCTGTGATTCAGGTCGGGTCAACATATGGGTCAATATGCTGATCAACAGGTCACGCGCAAATTCTAGGCTGTCCAAAATGGCATCATTTTGGCACCCTATAAAAGCCACTTATCAGTGTTTCACCTCAGACACTCTCTGCTTCTCTCTTTCTAAAACCTAGCTAAGAACATTACTAGAGATTCAACTAAAGATTGAAAAAACCCATCGGTTTCTAAAAAGGTCACCATAATATTCAACCAAACACTGGAAAACCATCGATTTTTGAAAAAGTCACCCGAATTGCACTAAAAAATTCAAACCATGTCAAAAAATTCAATCAAAAAATTTAACCGAAAAATTCATCTTTCATTGAAAAATCCATCCCAAACCTAGATTTTTTCAGAAAAAAACCTAGAATTTCCAAATTTTTTTAGATTTGCCTAGATTTCTTCAAAAATCCTCTATAATCCTAATCCAAACTCCAAAAATCTAAATCTAACACAAAAACTATAAATCGAATCCCAACAATCCAAATCCAAAATTCCAAAACCCCAAAAATCCCAACAACTAAAACCAAAACCCAAAATATTTCCAAAGTTTTTCTTCTCTTTCCAGTAACTATGTCTATTTCTTTGATCCAATGTTCAATTTATAGGCATTCTTATAACAGTTTTTAGGAAATAGACAGAACCGATCCTAGGCTTGAATCTTGGGATTGGATTCTGCCCGAACTTCAATTTAGGATTAGGTTCATTGCAGATTTCCTAGATGGATGAAAAATCCCTTGATTTGGTTCTTGATTGACCCTTTGACCAAATTCAATTCCCCGTTTCAGCTTTTTTGATGGCCTGCTAGGAAAGAAAACAAAAAAGAAATAAATAATAATAATAATAATAATAATAATAATAATAATAATAACATACAATATAATATTATACCATAATAATACATTATAGTATAATAATAATAATAATAATAATATAAATAGCATATTATACCATAGTAATAACAAATAATAATTCTACTAATAATATACAATAATAACAAAAACTAACCTCGGACACATATGGGTGTCTATAGTTACTCATTTTTGCATATATATGTTATACAGGAATAATGCAAAGGCTTAAGCACCCACTTTGTTCTGGTACAAAATCAATAAGCAGTAATGATCGAGATAAAATCGCAAGTCAAAAAATGATCTGGATTGAGTTAAAGATCGAATGACCCAGATGAAACCATGAGTCAAGAAATGATCTAGGTTAAGCCGAGATCGAATGATCGAGATAAAATCATAAGTCTAAAGATAAAGTAACCAGGACTAAGTTGAGATAAAAAATGAATGATCGAGATAAAACCACAAGTCAGGAAAGTGATCTAGAATGAGCCGAGATTGGATGATGGGGATAAAATCATAAGTCTAAAGATAAAGTGATCAGGATTGAGTCGAAGTCAAAAATGAATGATCAAGATAAAAACGTGAGTCAAGAAAATGATTTAGACTAAGCTAAGATCGAATGATCGGGACGAAATTGCAAGTTTGAAAAATGATCTAGACTAAGCCAAGATTAAAAGAGAGTGATAAATGATAATGTGACAATGCAAATGCATGTCCTATCTTGGATGCCAATGTAAACATATTGTATGTAGTGCAGATGTTACTAGATCAATGCCATGAAATTTTAATTGTGGTAATAAGATTCTCAAGACTCCACCATCTCATGTATTCCTTATCAATTTCTCAGCATTTCAGAACAAATTCTATCAACCAATCCGTGTAATTCTTTTCATCTGGTCATAACTCATGGGTTGTGTCAACCAATCTATTACTGAATTCATCACTAGGTCACCTTGTTTGCCTCATTTTCAATAATTCTTTTAGGCTTTTTCCACTTATCTCATCTTAGATTTTTTTCAAAAGAATAGAAAACTCTTTACGAACATTGTCATTCATTTGTTTATCATTATTCAAATTATTAACAGACATGATACATTTCCTTGATTCATTCAAGGGATATGCATTTGGCAAAGATTAAGAAAAATGGGTTTTTATTATTGAAAGACCAAAAGATATGGTCAAGAATAGCTTAAAGGTGAACAAAGGTAAAATATTGTGATTATTCAAATAGGACATAACATCTAAAATAATGATTGTTCAGACAATTTTGAACTCAAACTTAGAATCATTTTTCAAAAACACATTTCATTAATATCTTTAATCTTTGAGCTAATCATCCTCATTCTTGGGACCTTTACATGAAATTATTTTTTCAAGTTTTCATTTTTACTTAAACTGCCCTTTTTGGTTTTCAGTTTAAGTCTTCCTTTTTTTCATTTTCATTTTTTTTTTGGCACACTGTTTCTCATTTATCCTCTGATCCATTGGTGGTACTTCGATCAAAGCTTCAAACAATCCAACAGTAAAACTACCCTAATTTAATTCGTGATTCTCTAAATCAAGTATTCACATTCGATCAAAATAAAATTTTAAGGGACTTAACATAGACTAGGGTAAGGTTGCCAAAGTAATGGATAAAACAAGCTCAAATTGTATTTGAAGGGTAATCAAACCAATGATTATTTTTTCATGTGGATCACATTGGTGTTTTGCCCTATCAATTTCTCTTTTTTTTTTTTTTTCCTTTTTTTCCCTTTTCATCATTTTCAAGAAGATTGGAGCATAAATGGGCTTTGCCCTTGAAATTACAAACTTCTCGACTTTGCCCCCCAATGTGAGAGTGATCCTTAGTTAAGGTTTTTCAAAAGAATTTTTAATGAGTTCAAATGGGGTAGCAAAGGATAATTTTACTTTTTTTTTTCTTTTTATTTGAAGGATAAACGAAAGATGATCATTTCTCATTTTGAACATGAATACTCTTAATGAATAACATTTATTGATTAAGAGCAGATTTGTAAATGAACAATTGCAAAGATCATGTGTTGTATCACTTTTGAAATTTTTTTTAGATTTATCATTTTATTTAGCAGTCCCAATGAATCAAAAATTTTCATTAGATCATTGAATGATGTTTTCAAAATCAAATGCTGAATTATCATCTTGACTATCTTAATATTCATTATTTGGAATCAAAGAATGGATATGGAAAAAAGGTATGAGAAAATAAATGATGGGGATTCACAAAAGAGGAATATCATGAAAATGCATCAAACATATCACTTTATTAAAATGATGAAAAATAAGATGAAATCCAAATATATAAAAAAAAATCTCTATTCTCAAGAAATTTTAAGAGGATAAGCAGTTCTAATCAGCCTCCCAAAATCATACCCTTAGGTGATTAAGCAATAGGCTACTACTAATATTAGATGTCATGTTTCCACCGATATCAAAATTTATCAGCTTTTTTTTATCAAACTTTGCACCATAAGTTTCAAAAGGATACAATTTTTGTTGGAATGGCTTGTCACTCCAAAATGATAGTCACAATAAGTAGTGGAGTCATACCATTTAGGATAGAAAGGTTGAGGTTGTTTTGTAGGAACGAGAGCAATCAAATGGTTCTTGTAAAGCTCTTAGTATAAATTTGTGTAGCTTATAAGAATAGGATCAAATGTTATCTTTTCTCAGTTTTGTGATTCTCACACACCACTTGTTGAGGTAGTTAGACAAACAGAGGGTCTAGATGTGGATGGATAAGGAAGTTATAGAGTTGATTGGTAAACTATAGCAGAAGCATGACTCACAACAGGATGATATGTGGGATAAATCGATTGAGGGTGGTTTTTAAATTGCTATTTATCAAAACTCACATTTTGAATCTTATTTTTTTTTTGGGCATCTTTTTAGCAGCAGAAGACTCTTTTTCTTCCAATTTACTGTTCTTAATTATATTTTCACTAATCTCCCATAAAATCATCATGTCGACAAAATTGTTAATCACGTTCCATGTTATCTTATCATAGTATGGCAATTTTAAAGTGCTTAGAAATAGCACTATCGTTTCTTTCTTTATTAAGGGAAGTTGTACCTGAGTAGTGACATCTCACCATCTTTAGGCATACTCCTTGAAAGATTCAGATTTTTTTCTCCATACCTTGTAACGAAAGGCAATTAAGAGCCATGTCTATAATGTGGCGATATTGGTTGATGAGGGATCAAGTCAAATCTTTTCATGATTTTATGCGAGTCCTATTAAATTAAACATACTATCTCGTAGCAGACCCAGTTAAACTGTTTTAGTATACATGCATGAGTAATTTCTCATTATTAACGTATGCCACCATCTTACAACAATACATCATGATGTGTGCAATGGAGCACTTAGTACCATTGTACTTCTCAAATTTTGGTACTTTGAATTTTGAAAGAATAGTCAAATTTGGCACCAAACAAAGGTTGACAGCATCCATGAAGCGATAGAAATTAATGTTATCCACAGCTCATAGCCTTTCCTCAATCATGGTTATGGCTTGATCAGTCTTTAAATCTTTTAAGGGTGTAGCTGTATGCAACTTCACTTCTTCTTTTACCTCATTCGGTTTGGGGATTTGAATGGGCTCCTTTACTTTTTCAATGAAGACAGGATTTATATAACTTGAACATTTCCTTGATCGGGTGTATAAGGCATTCTATAATTCATGAATATGGTCTACTATGGCTGAAGACTTAGAGTGGTTTGGGCTGATATAGACCAAAACTTAATGGATATGGTGGTTCAGTAACTTCATGCGAATTATCTTTTTCCACCTCTTTTCCTTTGTTTATCTTTTCTAGAACATTTAGAATCTTGCTTAATTTTTTCTCAAGTATTTTCTAGGCCTTTTCTATCCTTTTGAGATGATCAACATTATCTGCTTCATTTTTTTGGCTTTAGCCTAGGTATAATACTGGTGTTGAGCTATCCTAGAACCTTGATTTTCATAATATGCAAATTTAAGATGATGCTTATGGAACCTTTAAATTAGGTATGAGAATGAATGTAGAAATAAAATGCATGAATGTAATAAGGTGAATTTACCATATAGCAATTGTTATCAAAGAAAATCTTTATTGAATTAAAAGTTACTTTTAACCAAATCTAATATTACATCCATAAAAAGTCTAGAACTATTGAGAAAAGAACCCATAGCTCGTCGATATTGGCTTTGCACTTCATTAAGGAAATAAAAATCAATTCTTCAATCGTTTAAAGGATAAAATTATTTTTTTTATTTTTTTGAAAAATTGATTTATGAAATTTTTTAATAGTTTGGTGGATTCCATAAAGTTTAAATTCATGAAAAATTATCCAATAGTTTGGTAGAAATCATAAATTTATTTTGTAAAGATTTTTGTTTGAAAAAAGATTTTTTTTCTTTATTAATTTTTGTTTGGTCTTTTAAACTTATTTGAAAAGATTTTATTTATTTATTTATTATTCTTTTTGTTTTCCAAAAGGAAAAGATTCTTTTTTTTTAATAAATATTGAGTTACTAAATGCAAATAAATAAAAACTAAAAAATAAAAATAAAAACTTAAAAGAATGAAATCAAAAAATCAAAAAATAAAATGAAAATGGAAAAAGGAAACCTGATATTCGAATTAAGTCAAAATGTCGATCAACACGAGGGTCAACGGATCACGCGTAGATCTTGTACTATCCAAAATAACCTTGTTTTGGCATCATATAAAAGCCACATTTTCAGCATTACGCCTCAGATGCTTTTTGCTCCCTTTCTCTCTAAAACTAATTCTATGTCTATTCTCTCTAAAATCCAGCCAAGAACACTGTTGGAGATTTAACTGAAAATTAAGAAAACTCACCGGTTTCTAAAAAAGTCACCATAATATTCAACCGAAAATTGAAAAACCAACGGTTTTTAGAAAAGTCACCAAAATCCCATTAGAAAATTCAAACCCCGTTGAAAAATTCAATAAAAAAATTCATCTTTCATAGGAAAATTCATCCAAAATCCAAATTTTTTTAGAAAAAACCCAAAATTTTCAAAATTTTCTAGATTTGCCTAAATTTCTTCAAAAACCTTCTAGAATCCTAATCCAAACCCCAAAAACCTAAATCTAACCCAGAAACCTTAAATCGAATCCCAAAAATTCAAATCCAAAATTCCAAAACCCAAAAAATTCCAGCAACTGAAACCAAAACCCAAAATATTTCCAAAGCTTTTCTTCCCCTTCTAGCAATCTTGTCTGTTTCTTTGATCCAACATTCAATTATATAGGCATTCTTAGAACAAAATTTAGAAAATGAACAGAATCAATCTCATATTTGAATCTTGAGATTGGATTCTACCTGAACCTTAATTTAAGTCTAGGTTCATTGTTAATTTCTTGGATTGATTAAAAATCCCTTAATTTGGGTTCTAATAGACTCTATAACCGAATTCAATTCCTAATTTTTGTTTCTTTGATCGTTAGTTAGAAAAGAAAATCGAAAAGAAATAAATAATAATAACAAATTATAATAATAATAATAACATACAATAAAATATTATATCATAATATAATATTATACCATAATAATACACTATACTATTATAATAATAATAATAATATAAAATAGCATATTATACCATAATAATAACAAATAATAATAAAGAACAATAACAAAAATTGACCTCGACACATATGAATGTTTACAATTCATATAT
Organism: Durio zibethinus; assembly: GCF_047325235.1. Taxonomy (NCBI): domain Eukaryota; kingdom Viridiplantae; phylum Streptophyta; class Magnoliopsida; order Malvales; family Malvaceae; genus Durio; species Durio zibethinus. The sequence goes on from NC_143178.1 coordinate 13,812,846, forward strand.
AATTTTAAACTGCACAATACAAGATTACCCATAATCTATATTACTTACTCTAAGAAAGTAAACAATTCGTACCTTATGGTTAACTTTTGGAGTTGCGTAGAATCCTTTGGTGTGTTGGGCTGCGTCATGATATCACAAAGCTGGATCATTACCTATAGTTTCTTTAAAAGTGGTCATGAAATTGTGCTTTGTCCCATTGCTATTTTTTCCGTTAGTTTGTTTGATCTTAGTGTGCAATATCTAGCTGCCACGAGGTTTCTTCTATTGTTCTCAATTAGATGTTTCTTATTACACCTAGTAATATATCGTATTGGATCTCTGCTTGCTAGCTTTGTAAACTTTTTGTTGTTTTAATAAATTTGACTTAAAAAGATTAGTCTTTTCACTAGAATAGTGTTTTAATGCCTAATTGAGGGACTACTTGAGTGATTTTATTTTTTTTTGTTTATTTATTTATCAACCAATTAAGGCCTTAATCCTTACTAAAAGCCCTAACCTTTCTTAATCCATTAATTGAAGTAAAAAAAAATGAAAAAAGAAAGAAAGAAAAGAAACAAGAGAAACAATAACATGACCTAAAAATAATTTTATTAAATAAAAATGTGACAAAAATATAACCTTAAATAAACAAATAAATATATGATTAATAATATATTTACAATACTTAATTATTATAAAATTGATAAAATCTTAAATGAATTTTTAAATAAAAAGTCTGTCAATTAACTATTAATTTCATGAGAGTAAAAAATAAAAAATTTATATGATTAATGCTAATCAATTAATGTATTTTTTGTCATTTTTTTTAAAAAATAACTTATTTCATACTATTATTTTATAATTTCAGAAAAGAAGGAAATGAAAGTGAAAAATGTGAAATATAAAAATTATATTCTAGATTAAAGAATATATTTGAAATGTTTACTTATTTTATTTGTCCATATTCATCTTGTGAGAAATGATATGCAAGGAAATCATATTCATGCTTAATTTTTTTTTATTAAATATATTTTTTATTATAAAAATTAAAAATTAACTCTTTGATAAATAGATACATATGCTTATCATTTAACAAAATATTTAAGTTCTAATTTCATCTTTAATCACACACTTTATTCTATTACTATATATAAAAAGTAAACTCTTGAAAAATTTAACCGGTTATATTAATAATAATGTAATTAATATAATAAAAAATAAATATATTTAATTAATGTTAATTACTAATACATATAAGTAATGTGGAAAATGATTTCATGCTATTCTAGTTTTAGTTTATGTATTAAAATTTGTAGAAAAAGTGTAGATATTTCTGAAACAAAATATTATTCAAATGATAAAATTTTTTCTTGGCAATGGTGTTGCGGGAAAAATTCTAGTTACATTTAATGACTTTCATTAAAAAATAGTTTTTTTAATTTTAATAGTATTGAATAATTTATAAATTAATAATGCATATTTAATTATTTATATTGCAAATATTAAGCACTAGAAATATTTTATGCTATACATAATTATTATTTTAATAATAAAAATAAATATTAACGTGCAATGCATGTTACAACAAATACTAGTAGAATTAAAAGGTTCTACACGAAAAAAAAAAGACACAATTGTTTATTGATATTATATTCACAAGTATAATTACCAATATAATAAAATAATTCTTAATATGTAATATAATTATATAATCTAGTATAAAAAAAAAAACTAATAAACAAAACCAAACAAACAAAACCTATATAAAAATTTTAGAACTAAATTAATACATTTACGTAATCTCACTCAAACTATAAATTTAGAAGCGTTCATTGACAGAGTTAGCTCAAATCAGACTGGATTAACCCTTTAAAAACCTTACCCAAGGTGCGGTTTGGTCTAGTCAGATCTCAATATGCCCTACACTATTCCAAAAAAATAATAATGAAAAATATTATTTATATATATGTTTTAATATTTAAAAATATATTTCAAAAATAAAATTAAATAAAAATATTTTTTACTAGTTAAATAATATCTTGAGATGAATTTGTTCAAGTCCAAGCATAGAAATTCCTATCCAAAGACCAGCCTCAATCGGATCAGGCATGCGATTCTAACAAGCTGCCATGCCCGTAGACCTGAATTAAAAGTTAAAAATAGTTTTCAAAATTGTAAACACTAAATTATGCATCTTAAAATCTAAATCAAAGTAAAAGAAAAAAAATAATATTAAAAAAAGGGTCATTATAAACCCTTAAAAAAATACTAATATTTCTTTGTTTTTCACATTTTTATTAGGTGAAATTGGGATAGTGACATGGTTAACGTTCAAAAAAAAAAACAAGAGCATGCTTTGTTTTCTACTTCCTTTGGACACTCAGACTTTTGTATTATTCACACATGAAGCCATACATACAACTTGCAAGTTACCGATTATGAGTTGCAAAAATCTGAAGTATGTGACTTTGTAAAATCTTGAGCATTTGAGAGGCGTTGATTGGATGACTGTCCTTGAATCATAATAATTAATTAATTAATTTTTTTAAAATATATATAAAATATAAAAATTATTATATCATAATTAATATTGATATATATTTTTTAATTTTATTAATTTTATATGATTTTTATTAAAAATTAAAAATTTATTGTTTTAAAATTTTTTCTTTTAATATCATAAAACTTGATGTATAAAAAATGATCCGATTTAATATTTTCCATTTATTTTAGGAGAATATTTCACGTGGCATGCACGTGCGTCCTCGACTGACGAATGGATCATAAAACAAACAGATAAACGTTAGCCACCCGCTTTCTCGTCGTCGAATGACACTGCTCACTTGAGTTTCAGTTGTTTTATTTATTTATTTATTTTTGTTTTTCCTCCGAAAAAGAATACTGTGGATATGCCTTCTCTTCTGCATGGTCTTTTACCCAAAAATGAGCCCATTTCTTTGCTGGGCATTTCGGCTTTTCCATCCCTGCAACCGCCGACGAGATCAGCTTCTGCTTCTTTGATGCGTGGTAAAATTCTTTTGCTTAACCCAATTCTCCAGCTTTTGCACTATGTATCTTCTTTTGCTTTTAATTGGAACCATGCTGTATTCTATTTCCAGTAACAAATATTTTGTTGGACTATTATAAGTTGCTTATTTAAATTGATTGTTTGGGATTTGCCCCAAAAGTTCCTAAATTTCTTTTTCTCATATGATTTTTTTTTTTATATTGTTATATTTATAAGGAATTTGATTTTAAACGAGTTTAAAATTATAATTTCGCCCCAAAAATTAAATATATTTTTTAGAGTTAAAAAACAGTTACGCAATTCTCACTAATTAGCTAAGTAATAGGTAAATACCCATAACAATATTAATTATATAAAATTTTGTTTGTTTAGATTTTTTACTTAACTACATGTAAAATTAATATGTTCTCTGTAAGTGTTTTAAGTTTAGCTATTTTACTTAAATAAACAACAACAAAAGTTTTAAAATATCATTTGAGTTTATAACTATTTAAATTATTTGTATACTTTACCGTTCAAAAGTTGGGTTCTAATTTAAACTTGTGCAGAAATAATCATAAAATTGACATCTTGCGTAGAATCAAACATGCTACAACACCTCAATTGTAAAAATTACAATCAAAATTTGTCATGCTGAACCTAAACTGAAAATTTTTATGTTAGGCTTCTCTTTTTTAAATTTGTGCTTATTGTATTAGCTTACTTGTCTATTTGACATAATTTATATGAGTTTATTATGCGGTAAAAAAAATTAACGCATGTAATATCATATCTCTTTGTGCTTGTGACGATATTTCTACGTTTCATTGGTTTTTGCAGACCTAATATTACCCCAAATCCATTAGAACTTCTTTCTAACCTTTTGTTCAGTATTTAGGCTGGCCTCTCTGCCTATATTATTAGTTGATGTTACATTATATGCTAAAACATCTTTGAAACGTGCTTTATTGAACCTTTGACTTGAAGTATTATGTGACACTGCAAATTTTGATGAACAATGCAAAACTTGGCTGCAAAAGAGATCTTTATGGAAACATTAACTCTGCTAGAAGTATCAGCTGAACAAAAGCTAGTTTATCAGTTGATAGAAATTTGTCGAAATTTGCTACCAATTGTCATTCCTTGGATTATGGTTGCACCTTGAAACTGTGAAACATCAATGCTAAAATATTTGTTCTTCCACCAAGTTTACAATGCGTGTACCAGTTTTATCCTTCTTTATTTCTTTGTTTTTTCTTCCTTTCGTAAAGATAATGGATTTATCTTTAAGCAGTGCTATTCATCAAGTTTTATTTGTTACACACACATATATGATTATGATTAAAGTAAAAGTGTGTTTGTGTAAATTTGTGTGTGTGCGCATGAACTTATTTGACCCAAGCAGCTATAGCAAATGCAATTTTCTTAAATGGCTTGATGAAGACTCAGTTTTACATGGTTCATAACTTATTCTTTTTCCATTTTTCCATATGAAACATTAATTATAACCTTGGGAACCGTAGGAAGCATTTTACCAAAGTCCTCTGTTTTTGTGAGGAACATAAAGAAGTTCCCTTTATTTTCTGGAGTTCTTTTCAATGTCAATGAAAGGGCCTGCTACGGAAATTTCTTTTCTTGTTATAAATAAAGAAAACCTTGTAATGCTTTATTTGATTGTAGTTCTTTTTGGTCAAATTTCTTAGGTACTGCTGTATCTCAGATCTTGTATAAAAAGAGAACCACTCTATTTCTGCAAAATGGTTTGAACAACACAAGGTCAAAGAAACAGATCTCCATTGCTCCCAGATGTAGCCGTTCCTCAAACTCCAATGATAGTAAAGATCAAACCAAGGCATGCACTTTGTACTGCTGTAAAATGAGCTCAATGGATATCTTTTTCTGTATCATGCATGTAAAGTCTGCCTCTGGCTTCTCTAACAAGCAAAGAGAAAGGTTTTGTAATATGCACTGGGATTAGCAATATATATATATATATATATATATTGTCTTCTGATTTTAGATCTACAAATGTAGGAAGAAGACTCGGTAGCTTTACATAAATTGTATTGGATCTGATTAGTTGAAACCTTTAGCCCTTAAAAATTTAAAAGAGGGAAGCAGCTTTTTAAACAATGAATCTGTCAGGCTATTAATAACAAATCAGAAACACCTGATGACCCAACTTAAGCAAAAGGATTGATCACTTTCTCCTTCAAATAAATATGCTTGTAGAATCTAATGTGCAATTCCTTAAGTACCCACTCGACTTTCATTATGGGTTGATCTTGTTGACCTGGATGCTGAAGTCATATCTTTCTTGTTCTTGGGCAGACGCCTTTTGGATACACAAGGAAGGATGTTTTATTGATTGGTCTTGGAGTCACTCTTGCTGGGGTTGGCTTGAAAAGTGGATTGGAGGTATCTGGGTCTGCTTGTGATATTTATTCTTATTTTTTGCTCTTAACTTTGGTCACTTTTGTTGTTACATGCATGCTTATTTTTATTCTTTATTCTTGGAATAACATAATCCAATACCTTGTGACAGATATGTGAAGCTATATTTGATTAATTCATTAATGAAAGTCATTACTATTTCGTGTTTTACAACAAAATTAGACATGCTGTTTTCCGCTTTATCTTCTCAAGTTTTTGTAAAATTCATAATATGAATTATGAGTACTATGCATTGAGATGGTTTATTGAGCAATTTTGTTTGATAAGAATCCCTTGACAATGTTTATGCAGTTTGCTGGAGTTGATCCTCTACAAGCAGGAAACGTAGTTCAGTTGGTAATGGTTTTGGGCCTTACGGTTGGATGGATTTCAACATACATCTTTAGAGTCTCAAACAAGGAAATGACATATGCTCAACAATTACGTGACTATGAAGTTAAAGTCATGCAGGTTTATATTTCCGCACTTTTTTCTTCCAATTTTTTGACTATCTTCCAAATTGGTGCTCTACTGGTTGCCACCTTGCTTTACTCTTAAACTGCAACAAAGGTGTTTTATTTCTTTATAGTGTTTCAGAACTACGTAGCCTTTTGGGTATGGTAAAATTATCAATGCAACCACACAGTAAATTAGGTTCTTTTCATTTTTACAATGATAGATTTATCTTAGATTGTTTATTAATGGAGGATCTGTTCGTTTGAAGCAGATGCTATGAAATTGCCATGTCAGATGGCTCCAAACTGGGTTGGAGAATCTTGGTGTTATGTATGATTTATTCATAATTGGTTTAACTAGACCAGTGAAATTTCACTTCAAAACATTCTGATTTTTGTTTCCACATCACAGCCGCAATGTGCAGTCTAAATAACAACTTCACCTCTTCAACGAGTTGGAAAATGTATAATGCTTAGTACTAGTGGCACCATTGTAGGCCCTGAACCACACCGAGATGGAATAGAAGAGGGGTCTGTCATATGTATCTAGCCTATTACTTAGTCGAGATAGTTAGAAGAAAAAAAAGAAGAAATTGGCTTCAATTTCTGGTCATATACCAATCGGCATGCATGTCCTTTCCAGATCTCCTTTTCAACATATATGTATATATATATATATATATATATATATATATATATATGTATATATACATATATGCATATGCATGTGCATATGGCATATGCATATACATATACATATACATATACATATATGTATATGTATATGTGTGTGTATATGTATATATATATATCATAGTTTGACTGAGTTTAGGATCCCGATATCCGACTCCGTTGACCCCAAAAATTGATCTTCTATTCTGTTATGCAGAAACGCTTGGAAGGATTGACAGAAGCTGAGCTGGAGGCATTGCTTGAACAAGTTGAAGAAGAGAAGCAACGCCAAGCAAGTGGAGAGCAGGTTAATTAATGCTCTTTATACTTTATATATATCCATTAAATTTTGACGGGAATCAAGGTGTGTGGCTCAATGTATATGGTCATTTTACAAGGATGTTCTCAAGTTACCCTCATTTGTTGTAAATGAAAATGCAGCTTTTGGCTAAATGAAAATGCTTGTGTATGTGATTTATCAAAACCCAGAATATTAATCCCTGGCCAACACGAAATAGTTTCGGCTGATTGCAAAATTATTTTTTTCTTTCGTTCTGCATATGATAAGACCGAGTTGGATTACGGGAATATTACAGTTCAAATATATTATCTTTAACCCAATCTTCAAAAATGGCAGACTATAAAATAAAGGGGGTGGACAAAAAGAGAAAAGTGGGTTGTCGGTTGATGCTTGGGGGTGATTGAAGAGGGAAAGAATTAGCTTAAGCTGCCATTCTCTGCCAAAATGATTAAACAAAAATCAAAATAAAAAAGAATCCAAATCTTGAGTTTTTACCCCCACCAAAGTATGAATGAAATCTTTATTCTAGTATGAAGATTTTTTTTTTTTTTCAAATTTTTTCGTGAACAAGGTAATTAAACCATATTATCGTAGTATCACTGTTTATGTGAATAAAGTTATTATATTAACTGAATTTTTTTTATTTAAAATTTCATTTTTATACAAAATAATTTAGATCAATTATAAAAATAAAATCTGAAAATATCAATTTACAAATTCTTTTTCTCATAAAACAACATAAATATGCAAATGCTTAAATTCAAAAACCATTTCTTCCTTTTATTCAAAGCAAACGTTTACATTAACAATGGAAGTATATTGTAGCAACAATCCTAGCAATGACTACTTTCAATAGCTCATTATCATTGATATCATCTAATTCACATACTCACCTCACTCACTCTCATCTTTCAAACCCAAAAAGCTTACATAATATTCTCTACACCCATTTTTTTAAAAAACTTTCTAGAAAAAGAAAATGGAATCTCCAATTCATATATGTTCCTAGACAAAGCCTAAGCATGGTTCTAACCTTGTTCTCATGGTTCGGATTAATGTTATCAGTAATCCTTAAAATATAGTAAAATATTTAATATGATATTTGAATTTTAAAAATATATAATATGATATCTTAATTATAAATCTATTAATTAAAGTGACATTCATCTTTAATATGATTAACTTCAAATGATAACATGTAATTGATAAATAAATTTTCAAGTACTACGTTAATTAAGAGACCTATAACATAAATATCATATTAAAAAATTTTAAATTAATGCACCTACAGTCCATAAATTTTGACTCAAATTTATTTCGATCTTTAAACTTTAAAAAATTCTAATTGGATATCTAATTACCCAACATTGTCCTATTTTAATCCTTCCATTTATGAAATCATATAAATGAACTGCAAATACTAGCTAACACCATAATATGACGTCAGTTAGCATCTTATATAGTAAAATAAGGGATCAAAATAAAATTTTCTCAAAATTTAGGGATCAAAGGTGAAACTATCTCAAAAATTTTATAAATTTCATATACATTTTATAAAACATTAAATTTAAAATTATAAGAATTCAACATCATTTTAAAAACAAAAAATTACTTTCTATTAGAAATATTATTTTACTCATAAACCATAACAAAAATATTATTTTCTATCCATCAAATATATATTGTACAATATTAAATATCTTTAATTTTCCTCTTTCAAAGATATTTACAAAAAGCAAATAAAGGAAAAGATAAAAATGATTCAAGAAAAAATTGATTTTCATATATTTCAAATATATTTTATAAAATATTATAATTTAAAATATTTTTTAATTTTTATTATGATATGATTTATTACTAAAATAATCTTAAATAAAGGAAAAGATAAAACTTAATAAAATATCAATAAAATATTAAATATCTTTAATTTTCCCCTTTCAAATATATTTATAAAAAATAAATAAAGGAAAAGATAAAAACTAATTCAAGAAAAAATTGATTTTTATATATTTCAAATATATGTCATAAATATATTATAGTTTAAATTGTAAATTTTATTATGATATGATTTATTAATAAAATAATATTTTTAATAGAAAATAGATTTTTAAAAATTTAAATTAAGTTGAAAATTTCAAATTCATTTTATTAAAATTACATATCATTTTTAAAAAGTAAGTAAAAATTTTTATATTGATTTAAAACATTAAATAAAAACTCTACATCATGTTAAAATATTATGTAAAAATTTTTAGATCATTTTCAAAATCTATTCAAAAATATAAAAGCTTTATATTCATATAAAATAAAAATATAATTTAAAACATTTTTTCTTTTTTCTTTTTTATAAAACATATTTTATAAAATATATTTAAAAAGAAAAAATAAAAGATATTTAATATTTAAAAAAAAATTTGGATAGAAAATAATAAGTTTTATTATGACCTATGAATAAAATAATATTTTTAGTAAAAATAATTTTTTTGTTTTTAAAATGTATTAAATTTTTAAAAAAGGAATTGAAAATTTTAACTTAATTTTAATTTTTGAATATATATTTTCTATTTAAAACAAATATATATTTAATAATTTATATTATAAAAAAATCCAAATATAAATATAATATTTTTATAATACATGTATGAAATATATAAAATTTTAAAATAGTTTTGCTTTTGTCCCTAAACTTTGAGAGAATTATATTTTGATCCTTTATCTGCAATGTGAGTTGCTAACTGATGTCATCACATAGTGCTAGCTGACATTTATCGTCAATTTAAATGGTTTCATGGAAACATAAGAATAGGACAGCTTTGAGTAATTAGGGATCCGATTTAATTTTTTAAATTTTAAGGACCAAAGTAGAATTTGGATTAAAGTTTAGAGATTAAAGTTGCTATTTTCTAAAAAATTTTAAAATTTAAATATTATATTAAATATTTTATTATAATTTAAGAAATTTTTGTTGACATTACTGTTTAGACTTCTAAAAGCTAAAGAAGCAAAGTGGCAGTCACTATAGGCAATGGGTTAATTTCAAATGCAGATTTTAATGAAAATTTAACTATGAACTGTAACAACCCTCTTTAACATGATCACTAAAAATAAAAGAGACAACAATACCTCATTGGATGATTACTTAGATGCAAAATAATAAAAAAAAAGGGGTAAAATCTAGTGTTTAGTTGAATAAAGTTGATCCTTGTTGGTGGCCTAGTCAAAAGAGCAAAAAAAAATGAAAGAAAAAAAAATTCGTGTGGTAATTTTGGCTAGAAAAGCATTGACATATAATTGATGTAGTTTGGAATACCTTATTTAGAAAAATAAAATAAAATTATCCTTATTTAAGAATAAAAATTTTAAGTTATTTATGTGAAAAATACTCCTTAATAGGCTTTGTAAATAAATCAGTATACATAATTTTAAATAGTTTAAACAAGTTTTATTACTATATAAATAGAATTGTTAATTTATTGATTGTTGATCAACTCATTGAATCAATTCAATCTTTTTTTAATAGGAGCATGACAAATATGATTTAAGAATCCTAATCTAACACTATTAGAAAACTGTTTAATATCGATGAATTTTTAACAATGAAAAATTTTTATTGGTAATTATCAACAAATTGTCAATGGTTTACCAATGGATCATACAAAAAATTATTATGTATTTATCAACAGAATACTAGCAAAATTTATTGATAAAAAAAAAAGCCATTGGTATTATATAGGTGATGTTGTCACAGAAAGTTGGCAAATTGGCATAGGAAAAAAATTTTTTAAAAAAGAAACTAATTTGTTAACTTGTATAAAATTAAAATCCCTAAATCCCTTTCTTATTTTCCCATCATAATCCCTAACCCAAAACCTTTTCTCTTTCTCAACCCCCTATCGTTCTCTTTTTGTCATCGTCATTGCCATTATACCGTCATCCCATTGCCAAAAGATCGTTGTTGCCATGGCACTATCATTCTACCATCACACCGACAATCTTAATTCTCAAGTTCCCACAAATTTCCTTTCTCTTTTATTTTTTTTGCTCACATTTCTCTTTTTCATAGTTTCAAAATTTTTTTGCTTTCTCCCATTCAATATATGATAACCATAAGTATTTTTTAGAAGAAGAAATAGGCTATGCTACCAGTTTCTTCATGAAGTACCATATGAAAATAAAAAAATATATTTGAGCTCAGTAAAGGAAAAATAGGTTTTTAGTGTTGGTAATTATAAGGCAAACTATGTAGGTTTTGAGATTTGAATAGGGTTTATGATGGGTGGGATTTGATTGAAAAAAGTCATGATCTTTTAGTTAACAAGATAGGGTTTCTAGATAATGGAAATTAGGTTAGTTATAGGTCTAGTTTGGGGCAATTGCAATTATTGACTTGGTTAAGACAACCCTCGGGCCAAAGGGAATGATAAGTTTTCCACATTGTGTATACAAATTAAAAGACTCCAATAATAGTTCTTCTCTACTTTAAATCGTTGACTATATTGTTGGTGAAGTTATCTAACAGGATAAAATTTTACAATCAACAAATAGAGGATATGAAGTCACTGCTACAAATGATGGAGCTACCATCTTAAAGTTCCTACATATTAACAACCCAGCTGCAAAAGTCTTAATTGCTATCCTTATAATGGTTTTCATTTTCTTGACTACACTTTATGTGTAAAATGGTTTATTTTTTGCAACATTTTTAAAACTTGCATGAGTTTGATGATTTTTTTTTTTGTTAATAAAACTACATGATGGAACTATAAATGGTTCAATGAACTATGCTACCATAATCATTGGTTTTAGGGGAAATTTTTTTATATTATTAGATTATAATCTTAATACAAAATTCAAACATCTCAAAAATTCAAAATGATGAGGTTTGTGATGGGACAACTTCTGTTGTTGTTGTTGTGATTGGAAAGCTTTTAAGAGAGGTAGAAAAGCTTGTAGCAATCAAGATTCATCCAATAACTATAATATCAAGTTTTTTTGGCCTCACATATCTTTTTATTATTCTTATTTTATGCTATTTCTTGCATGTCATGATTCACCCCAGTTTTATTTTTTTTATAAAATATATTTTTTCTTTCCATTAAATAATGTATTTATATTTTAAAGCTTATTTGTGGTATTATTCCAATGGCATTAAACTACAGTGAATTTAAGCTTGTTATCTAGTTTCCTATCTTTATAGCATTAACAAAGGTGTTGGGATACTAATAACGTCATTTTTTTGTGAAATATTTTCTTATTTGCTTTCATCATATAAAATTTAAAGGAATTGCATTATAAAGATGAACATGAGATTTAACATGTTAAATTTTAATACTTTACTCTTTACTCCTAATAGGGGCAAATTTTTCAACATCACATTTTCTATATTATTTGCCTAAAATTTCTTTTTGAACGTAATAACAGCGTCATTGCATTTGTATCTAGAGTATATTTGGTTTTATTCTCTTATCTTGTATTTTGTTGATGTGCCAATTGCCAAATAAGTTTTGTTTTAGAGTTTATAATAATGTATGCTAGTTTTATAGATTATCAAATGATAGCCAAATGTGGTCGGAATGCTTTGTTGGAAAGGATTGTGGATAACAAAAAAAAAATGTAGGTGAATATTGTTGGATATGAGTACATTCATTTTATTTGTGTATGGATGTATGATACTTTTATGTTTTATGTTATTTTGACTATTATTTTAGTTTTTCTTACTTCATCATTGAGTACATTCATTTTATTTGTGTATAGATGTATGATACCTTTATGTTTTGTATTATTTTGACTATTGTTTCAATTTTTCTTACATCCTCATTGAACTAGGTTTTTTAATGTGTTTGACTTGATAATATTTGTAATGGGTGAGATTTGATTATTTGTTGAAATGTGACTACTTTGCAAAATAGTACATTTGTGTTTGGTTAGTTTTAAGAGATATTAAGCAAATGATTAAACCATTGATAAAGTTCATTGTTTCACTAAATTATTGACCTCTTATATAGCTCATGTGTGACTAATCTAGATTATGACCTTTTGCTAAAGGATGGGAGTTGTTTCATATCAATAATAGCCATTTGAGTTTTTACATGTGGAACTTATCAAAAGGATTATGTAGTAGAATAGCCTTAATAAAGGCCAAAGGAATAGGAAGAGATGCTAAGTTGATGGTTGCCTTTTAGGAATTGATAGCGAAGTTAGTGTAGAGTAGTTAACAAAAATTGGAAACATGGTTGCTTGTAATTTGGTCATCTTGTACTATGTATGGGCAACTATTTAGTTGTACATATTTATTTAATATACCTATATGGCTACATGGTCAAATGAACCTCTCATTTTCTCTGAAAAACCTTGTTGAGTTGAGTTCTCAATTTGTGTAAGAGAAAATGGGATGATATTGCATTTTGTTTTAAAGTTGTAATAAATAATTTTTTGGCCTTTATATTAATTTGAGAAACAATAAATGCATGAAAGTTATAATTCATTCAAAAAAGAAATTCTATATCAATTTTCTTCGAGAATTAACTCTTGATTTGTAAAAATTATAGCAAGACTTGCAAAACTTGTTAAGAGATTGTAAAGTGACTACACCCATTGGAGATTGTGAATTGACTGCACCCTTTAGAACAACAATTCTTTATCTAACTACTGATGGCAACATTCATAGCTTCAAAGCTTTAACTCTTTGTGCACTCTTTGATGTATTTTTTTGTATTTTCATCTAATTAGAATTCGTAAATAACTTTGTAAAATATTATTATTCTTTTATAAATGAAATGTAATGTTTCGTTTATTTTTTTCTATTTATGTATATTTTAATATTTATATAATTGCTTTAAAAATAAATTTAATAAAGAATATAATAAAATGAAAAAATTTATAAAAAAATATAATTAAAAAATTAAAAATAAATATTACCGACGAAAATATTAACTATTATCGATGGATTACTAATGGATTTTATCAATGGATTTTTATCGATAATTATTGACAAAACATTTATTGACAAAATATTTATTTATGAAAATTTTAATTTATTGACGGAATACTATTACCGACTTGCTTACTACTGAAAGAAATTTTTGTTGGTAAAATCCTTTTTTGGGCTGTGTAAATTTTGCCTTTTAATAAATTTTTTCAATCTCCCTTAATACTTGTTTGGTGCCAAGTTGACCTTAAGGGGTAAAACCTTGAAATCATAGAGAAAACGAAAGAGAGTGATTAAAGACAAAGGTTAAGGGTGGTCCCAGCTTTTGTGATTCGATACTCAAGTCAAAAATCAATTAAGATGAGTAACTAAAAAATAATAATAAAAAAGTAGAAGAAAGCAAGGTAGATAAATGGTACCTAGCTGGTGCTATTTATACTTGTGGGATGGGGAGTTTCAGGCAACTTAGGCTACTAGAGGTCAATCTAGTGCTAAGGATGACTTGGTGGGTCCAACTTGAGCTGGACATTAACAATCTACTTAGAGCATGACAATTTAGCATTTAGAGAGACTTCATGTAGGTTGATGATGTGGTTGAGCTTATGTGAACTTGTGAATTCAGGACAGCCTGACACATCCACTCAACTAGTCCAAAATGCCCTTGGCTATTTGTTGAATTTCTCTAATGAGAAAAAATACCTATTTTGTCATTTGAACCTAAAAATACCCCTAACATTTTGTCTCCCTCCGAGTAGTCTTAGGTATTAGACTGATGATCATGAGTTGGATCGATCTAATATATTTTTCATAAGGCCAAGTTGTGAGCTAAGCATAGGTTTATAAAAGAATTCTGTCAGATAAACAACCTTGCATTGCTAAGGTAATGGATAACAATGGTCAATGTGAACAAGAACAATATTGGCTTAGTCCGTGGTGATGTTACCAATGCATTTTGCATGATCATTGTTATACTTATAATATTTTATGACTTATTCATTATTTTGTTATTGTAGTGTCCAAGATGAAACTTGTATGAATTCTTACTTTTTGTGGGCCATGCAGTGCTAGATGAGACGTAACCTGTGGTTGACGTAATCATCCATTATTTTTAAACAATAAATTCATGGTGGAATGATCAATATACCCTTTTTATAGATTGGATCACATTTATTAAAAAAAAGAGGATTTTTAGAGGTTAAATGAATAAAGATTGAAAATACAAAAGGATATCATCAGTAGCCATTACGATGACGTGGTTCAATCTAAAGCATTCATTTGATCTCCTAGTTGGCTATGTAAAAGGCTCTCTAGGGCCTTAGTGACTCACTGCATAAACTTTTAGCTCTTAAGCTGACCAAATTTAACTGACCTCAATACTTCTAGGTTTCTTTCATCCGACCTTGTTTCATTCAAACTCTTCAAAACATTTTTCTTTTCTTTTCATTATGCCTTCTAATTCAAGTATGTTTGTTAATTTAGGGTAGAAGTAAGGGCAAATAATCTCAATCGTGAAGCTTTTTGCTCGAATGATCAAGTCTTCTCTTCATTGTAGGAAAAGATTATCATCAAGCTACTTACTAGTTAAATCCAATGTCTATTAAAGGCCAAAAATAAATTGAGGACGACATCTGAATAAAGGGAAAGTAGGTTTATTATAAGATGGATGAGCTCCTTATCATAATTGATTTCGACCTCAAAACCCTTCAATCCCAATATTAGTGGTTAGTCTGACTTATTCAATTGACCTTTCTTTTTCTTCCTCTATTCCCCCTCTAGATAATCCTCATCCTTCTTTACCTTGTCACCCTTCTTACCTTTTTTTTTTCCTAACAATCTATAACCCAGGTTTAAAGTCCAACTTTAACTCGTCTTCTGAGTCTGAAGAATCTTTTTATTCCTCTTTAAGTTTTTCTTCCTTTAACATAATGGAGGTCTCAACCCCTGTACAAACTTGAGGGTTTGCCCCCTCTTTAAAAGCCAAGCAACCTAGTAATGAGGCTTCTAAGGTTGAGTAAGTTCTAGGCAAGCCGTAAAAAGAAAGGTCTAACCAAACTGAGCATGAGAATGAAGGTAAATGAGAGGCAGAGGTCACCAAAAATGATGATGCAAATCTCTTTGTACTATACCCTTTGTCTTTTAGGTATAACCCAAAATGAGGTGATGTAGAGCTTAAAAGGTAGGGCCAATCTCGAGGATTACCTTAACTTAAGCTGAATAATTTTTTAATTCTATGTTTGTTTTTTAAATATGTGTAGTTATAGTTTGTTTATTATATACAAACATATTTGTTTATTATTCATAAATGTGTTCATTTATATATATATATATATATATTTAAACATGTTAGTTTAATGTTCATGAACGACTTCATTTAAATTAAGCAAACCGAACAAAAACTAAATTTGAACATCTTACCATTTAAATGAATTGAGCTTGAACGTAGTCAACAATTTTCTTACTAAATACAAATAGTTTTAAAAATAAATGAGCTGACCACAGATATATATTTGTTCATTCATGCTTAGTTTGTTTACACCTTTATTGATTTCATCATCTTTTCGTCAAACTTTTAAAGCTCCATTTGAATGAACAATTAAATTAATTCGACGAGATTAAAAACAATGATGAAAATGAGATTAATTATTGTAATAGTGAAATTAAAATCCGTAGTGAGATTATGTTTGGATGCAAAGCAACGTGATGGTGAGATTAATTGTAGTAAGAAGAGAAAATGACCATTAAGAATATTAAAATAAAAAATTTTATTTAATAAAAATTTTAAATGATTTAATATTTATTAAATTATTTTAAATAATCATTTTATTAATAAATAATTAAAAATAATAATAATAAATCAAAATTTATTTATTTATAAAATATAATAATAAAAATCAAAATGAAAAAAATAAAGGTTGTGGTGCTTTTGGATTAACATTAAAATTTTAGGGATAGAAAGGAAAAAAAAAAGCTTCGATGCAATTGGTGACTACACCCATTTGTGTCTGATGGCCAATCGCCACTGACTACACCACGCTGAAGACCTATTTAGGGCTCTACTAGTCAGTAGGCATGGATTTTGATGACGATCAGTGCCTCACTGGAGGTCAAATTACTTCGCAATATGCCCTTTAAATGGTGCATTTTCATTAAATTTTAGGTTTATACATTTCAAATTCTATACTACTATACAATCTATACATGAGAAAATTTAACTTTTAAAAGAATACAAATCAAATAATATTGATACAAAGTTTTGAAGTTGCCACCACACCAAGGTAGGTGTAGATACTTGATTTTGGTTATTGATATTTTATTTTTATTAATTTCTATAAAGGTGTTAAAGTTGAAGATAAATCAAAATAGGTGATAAGGTTGTTTCAATGAAGAATATTTTATGAAACAGTTATTCATGGAACAACTTTTCATAGAACAGTTGTTCACATAACAACTATTCAAAGAATAGCTTCTTCACAAGACAATACATTTATGGAACAGTTGTTCTCGGAACAACTTCTTCAATAAACAACATCAACACCGTTATTGAAAATTTTTTCATTAAAAGTTGCTTCATTAAGAGTTATTCTATAAAAGATGGTTTACTAAATGTTACTTCACCAGAGAAGAAGTGAAAATAACCTCGAAATATGGTAGGATTCTTGGGTTAATTTCGTTATTGGGATGTTTCAAAGAGTTTGACTTGGTAGATCAAATATAAAGATAGCTAAGAAGTTTCCTTTTAACCTTTTTATGAAATATGAGTGCTTCTCTTTTTATTTCAAAACAAATAGTGAACTTCTATATTTACTATATCTATCACTAAAAGCTAATTAGAGTTTCATTAACCAATACATTAACACCTTTTGTAATAGCCCATTCCCCAATTATTCACTATTATTCATATTTAACACATTTTACAACTATCAATTTCACTATTATTACTATTCAACTCAAGACATGTAACCTTTATTCTTGAAACTTATAAATAGGAGTTTTCATAGTTCATATGAAGATTTTTGTGAACTTTGGTAGATTTCTCACAATTTTCTTTCAAACTTTCTTTATAATCCTCTCTTCCTAAATCTTTCTCTGAGCTTTATTCTCTGTTTTACTTCACCATCTACCATTGCACTCAATACTTTAGGGTCTGCTCTAATATTTCTCTCCATCATCTTTTGGCACATCATATTTTACTTGTTTGTAATGTTTCTTTACCTCAACAAAGAACTTGTTTACAGTCAGTAACTAACCAAAATTGCAAATTTAAAAAGGAAAAAAATAAACATGCAAATGAAAACCCTAAATCAAAAGAATGAAATGAATATATAAAACATTCAAAACAAAAAACTAAAAAACTTTCATGATACATATCTTACAAGCAAATGAGATAAAGTCATCCCTATATGTATTGCCTTTATCAATGCAATAAATTAGAAGAGACTCTCTTATAAGAACCATTTCAATTTTCACATTTGAAACCCAATTACAGTTTTTGCCTTCTTCCTTATAACAACCTTTTGTATTTTGGTTAAGGAGCAGTAGGCTTTTGATGTAGGGTACACAAAACCTAATGTCAAACATAGACTTTTTCTTTCTTCAATGACCTAAAAGCAGAAGTCAAATTGGCATTAAACTTTTCTTGACACTAATACTAAGTGAATAAAAAAAAATCAAAATGCAAATCGTGAATATCAATGGCAAATATAATCCTACTTTCTATATAGATTGAAATTAAAAGCCTAAAAAAATAAAAAGATGATGTTGTATATCTTGAATGGACATGAATTATCCCTATAAAAGCAAAGGTGAAAACCATGGTATAAAAACTAAAAAGAAATATTTTCTACCAAATAGCTCTGCCTTAACTCGTCAAGTAAACCAATCCCTTTATATGCTCATTGGTCACATAAACAAGATCCTTAGATTGGTACATTACCTAATTCATGTCTAATGTCTTAGAACAGTCCTAGCACAGAAGGAAAATATACATCATATCATAATAATCAACTTTTCCTGACATTGATACTAAGTGAATCAAAAGAAATCAAAATGAGAATTATGCATATCAATGGCAGATACAATCCTACTTTTTATATGGATTGAAATTAAAAGCCCTAAAACAAAAAAAGAAAAACAATGGAGTTGATTGATCTCCCTTTAGCTGGAAGAAAATGCACATGGTGCGAAAAAGTAATTCACCATCAATGAATAAATTAGATAGTTTCTTATTGTCACCATACTAGTTGCTTATCTTTTTTTATATCAATTAGTGGAGTTTGGACATATCAATCTCTGACCATGTAGCAATTTGTTTGGGTATCAATGTCTTTGATTTGGGCTTGAAACCACTTAAGCTTTTCAACCATTGGTTAGGGAATGGTGATTTTAATGTCTTAATGGAAGAAAAATGGAGAAGCTATAAAGTGCAAGGTTATGAGGGGTATCGATTACTTTAAAAAATGAAAATTCTCAAGAAGGATGTTAGGTCTTGGAAAAGCTATGTCAAAGATAAGATGGTTGCTTCTATTAACTTATAACTAAGGATTTTTTTATTTAGAGAAAAAAATGCAGAAAGCAGGCATAATGAGATTATAGAGTCTTTTGTCACTTCAAAAGAAAGATAAAATTATGACATCTTCAAAGCATTGAAGAAAAAATGAAGACAAAAGCCAGATTTAAGTGGATTCAAGATGGTGACAAGAACACAAAGTACTTTTACTACATCTCTAATAGTAGATGGTGAAACAACTTTTTATCTCACATCTCTTACCAAGGCAAACATTTTAATACCTAAAAGAAGTGAGATTAGCTATCGAATGCCATTTTAAAGAACTCTTTAAGAAAACATCTAGCCTTTTATTATTTTTTTCAAATGTTGAGACCAATAAATTGACAACTTCCCAAGCTTAGCAATTAATTACTATTTTTTAAGCCTACAAATGCACAAATCACTATTAAGTAATAATAGTAGTGAATGAGTATTGTTTTTTCAAGGATTATGTAATGGTACTAAAAACCAAGTACCAAAATGAGTCTTTTTACCTTATATTTAGACAGATCAAAAAAGGATGGGGATTGATTGAAATAAAATAAGAAAGCTGACTAAAATTGTATACAAAATAAATACAGGCCAAATGGGAAAATAGATGGCAAGAATTAAGTCGATGAATCACCAAGGGTCGAATAACATTAATTAACTTTAATAACATAAAAAAAAGGTGATAGAGTTATAGGGGCCAACTGCAATGCTACATAATATGAGTACTTACTAGCATTTAGGGTGGTCGAATATAAAAGAAAAAAAAAGAGCAAGTTGCAAACAATGTAAATGGAATGGAAAGCAAGTAAAATGAAAGCTTTAAAGAGAACTTGGAAATGAATTAAACTTTACATTACTTGAAACATAAAAGAAAGAGAGCTTTGAAGAAAACTTGAAAAGAAAAACTTGTATTGAGAAATGAGAACTTGAAAACATGAGTTTTTTGGATAGTCTATCACCCTAGTCAAATGGAACTAGAAAATACAAGAAGTGCAACTTAGAACTGAATTAGAAAAGAAAGGAAAAAAATAGAAAATGGGATGTTTTACAAGCGAACTAAAAGGGTCTATTTATAATACAAGGCCATGGGTAAGTGAGATGAACCTAGACACTTTCATCATAGCTAAAACTCATTTAAATTCAAAAAGTGATCTTATTCATCTAGAATGGGATTGCCGACTAGATAGGGAGCTTGTTAAGTTGGTAACTTGTATGGCCGAATAGTGAGTTTAATATAAAACAAAATAAAAGAGTGAGTTCTAAACAAGTAAATGGAATGGATAGCAAGTAAACTGAAAAAGCTTTAAAGAGAACTTGGAAATGAATTAAGTTTTAGATGACTTGAAACATAAAAAAAAAAGATAACTTTGAAGAAAACTTGAAAAACAAACTTGTATTGAAAAATGAAAACTTGAAAATGAGAGTTTTTTGGCTAGTATATCAATCTAGTTGAATGGAACTAGAAAATACAAGAAGTGTAACTTAGAATCGAAACTAGAAAAGAAAAGGAAGAAAGTAAAAAATGATATGCTTTATGAGTTGGAAGAGCCTACTTATAATACAAGGCCATAGGTAGCTTAGATGAACCTAAACACTTTCATCATAGCTAAAACTCATTTAAATTCAAAGAGTGATCTTGTTCAGCTATAGTGGGATTGTCGAGTAGATAAGGAGCTTGTTGAGTTAGAAGCTTGCATGGCTGAATGGTGAGTTTGGATTAGTCCATTTGTGCTATCTTTGCTTAAGTTTCATGCCACATCAACCACATTTGAAATTTAAATGGAGATATAGGTAGGATTCAACTGGTTTGCATTTTTCTCCATGATCTTTACTTGATTTCTTTCACTTGGCTTCAAACTCTTTTAAACATGCTTTGGTTGAATATGTTTACTTGATGTTTTGGGCTTCTTGGTTCGACTTAAATGTGAGTTGGGCATTGCCACTTTTGCACAGATTTTACCTTTTTTTTTGTATGCATGACCAAATGTAACTATCTTTAAGAACATGGATGGTAAGCTAGTCATGTAAAATTCTTTAGGCTTTGGCCAAATGGTAGCTCATCACTTTTGCATGTGTTGCATGGCTTTCATGCATGGCCACATTTCTTGTCACTTTTGCACAAATGGTAGCTCATCACTTTTGCATGTGTTGCATGGCTTTCATGCATGGTCACATTTCTTGTCACTTTTGCATATTTTGTATGGATTTCATGTATTTTCAGTCAAATCGTTCAATTTTTTCATGCAAACCTAAAAAACAAGAATTCAAACACATTAAGGTAGAAATGGTATGAATTTATAAGAATTTTCAAAATTTCAAGCAAAAGTGACCTATGAAAAATCATAATTTTTATAATCATTAACAACTAGAAAAGCCTTTCTCTGAGGTGGAGTACAGAAGTCGATTGAGGAAGGAGATGCTGACAAAGCCCTCGATCCCAATGGGTTCAATCTCAATTTTATAAAAAGCAATTGGGGACTTCTAAGATCTGACATTTTGGAATTTATCCATAGCTTTCACAGGTTAAAAAAGATACCAAAAGGAATTAACTGCTCATTTATTATTCTTGCTACCAAAAAATAATGTGTAGAATCTCTGAATGACTTTCAACCTATTTTTCATATTGGGAGTGTCTACAAGATCTTAGCCAAGGTGCTAACTAATAGACTAAAATGGGTTATGAGCTTTATTATCAATCACACTCAGTCTACGTTTGTTAAAGGTTGACAAATCATGGACAACATTTTGATAGCAAATGAGGTAATTGATTGTAAGAAAAAATCCTAAATGAGGTTTTTTATTTAAACTTGTCTTTAAAAAAGCTTTTGATTGGCGAATTTGGATTTTTTACAAGTTTTAAGGGTTTTGATAAGATGGATTTCATAGGTTAGGGGATGTATCTCCATAGCTTTTATCTTAGTCCTCATAAATGCTTTCTTATGAACCCCATCAAGATGCATAAAGCCATTTGCCAAAGCGATCCTCTATCCTCTTTCTTATTCAATAAAGTTGTAGAGGGATTAAGTATTCTTCTTCAGAAGGTTGTCGCATTAGGTATTTTTAAAGGAATTAACATAGGGCAAAGAGAGGCACATCTCTCACTTGCAATTCATAGATGATACTATTATATTCTGTGAAGTGAATATGGAACAATTACTGCAAATTAAAAGAATACTAAGGTGTTTTCAACTTTATGCTAGTCTAAAGAATAGGTTGGTAATATATACTATATAGCTTACTCTCTTCCTTTTAAATATCTTTCCTTCCCTTTTAGAGCAAATCCAAAGAGGATCTCGACTTGGCAACTGGCGATTGATAAATTTAAAAGCAAATTCAGTCAATGGAAAAGTAAACTACTATATATAGGGGATCGAGTGGCTCTAATCAAAACGGTTTTTACAAACCTACCAATCTATTACATGTCCATATTCAAAATGTCGAACTCAAAAAAATTCAACGCCAATTTTTATAGGGAGACACAAAGGAAAAGGGAAAACTGAGATTAGTTGATTAGCATACTATTTGTAAGAGCAAACAATATGATGGTTTGGGTTTGTTTAGTTTTGAGAATTGCAACCAATCTTTACTATTAAAATGGACTTAGAGATGCCATAGAGTGTCAAATTCTCTATGGAAGAAAGTGATATGTGACAAATACAATTTGTCTTTAGCTAACTTGTGGCTTGCTCCTTGCCAATCTCATTTCTATTTTTGTGTTTGGAAAGATATCCAAAACAACTAGTGCTTTTGAAATAATTTTAACCTTGTTATTTCAAGTTTTCTTTACTGTGCAGGTGATGGAGCTAGGATAAATTTCTAGATAGATCAATGGATCCATGGCCTCATCTTGAAAAACTCTTTTGGTAGAATATATGCTCTAGCGATCTGGGTTTCAAATAAAGTTCTTTAGTAGAATAGCGGTCACAAAATTATAGTAATGCCACCACTCATCACCGTTATCGGGGAAAATGCAGCTAAAAAATTGAATCACACTCGAAATGATATGTAATGGCCGCTAGGAAATGGTGTAATGGGGAATAGCGGCAATAACAATTCATAACGGACTGTTATTGTCGCTATTCCCATTTTCCTAGTCACCGGTTCAAATAAACTAAAAAAAAATTCAACACGAATAAAGCAATTGAGAAGACTGCAAGAGCAAGAGCAAAAGTAAGAACAAAAGCAAAAAAATAACTCAAGTCTCAGATTCTCAATTTCAAAATCAATCAAAAAAAGTTAGAAAATAGTATCAAATCCTTTATCAACCATTCAATCGACAACAAACTTAACTCAATTTGTAAATTACTCAAATTCAAATCAACCTCAAGTTCTGAATCAACAATCAAGATCAACGAAGGTAAGAGAAAGTTAAATTAGTTGTTTTTTTTTTTTTTTTTTGTAAAATTTCTGTAGAATAATGTTGAACTTTGTAAGGATCTGAGAGCAATGAGGTCAAGGGACTCTGTAGGCAATGACATTGACGAGGGTAAGTGACAGATGTAGAGAGAAAAAAGGAAGAAAAAGAAAGACATGAAGAAGAGTTGAGGACGAAGGTTTTTGGTTATTAAAATTTGAGAGAAACTTTTAGGGGGGGTGTTTGCTATTGAGTGGGATGCGTAGGTGCCGAGTGGAATGGGGTGGGGTGAGGTGGGTAGGGTTTTTCTATTTAATTTTGTAATTAATTTTATTAAAATATATGTTTGAAAATTTGTAGTTTTTGAAATTATATATATAGATTTTAGATGAAAATTTTTAATATATTTTTTTGTATAAGTTAGATGAAAAATAATTAAAATTAAATATTATATTTTGATTTTGCTATTTATTAATTTATGATTTTGTATTTGAAATTTAATAATTTTTTATTATTTTTGTATTTATATTGTTGTTAATTCTTTTGCTATTTGATTAGTTCTTATTAATTTATAACTATAGTTGATGGAATTTGAAATTATTATATTTTTAAATTTTTAATTTTATTAAATATGAATGCTTGGTATTTAACATATTATATTTGGTTAATATTTTGATTTGTCTAGAATTAATATTGAATATGAACTTGACTCAAGCAAAAATTTTATTGCTAAACCAAATATGAATGCTTTTATTATAATTTAAATAAAATTGTGAATAATTTTTTTAGAAAATGAAAAACATAAAGTATCATAAATTTTTTAAAAATCATTAAATAAAAATTTTATAATAAAATATGTAAAATTAAAATAAATTCACGATCACAATAACCGTGATTATCGCAATGATCTCTTTTATATCAAAAAACGTAATAAATACGACACGATCGAAAACGTAATCGTAACCGTTATTTAAATTTCTATTGGTGATCGAAAAAGTAACCCATATCAAAGACTATGGCAAATGAGATGAGTTGATCTGGCACTGGCATATTCCATTAAGGCGAAACCTCTTCGACTGGGAGATTGCCCTATGGGAGCAGTTTATGGAACTTCTAAACTCTGTATCCCTTTCTTCTATGGCTACCGGCAGATTGATTTGGACCTACACAACTAAACGGAGTTTACAAGCCAAAATCCTTCAAAATAGTGTTGAAAAAATCTGGAAATACTGAACCACCTGTTGAAAGCTACATATGGAAAGGATTAGCCTCGCCCGAAGTTGAGATGTTTTGAAAGCAATGAAAATATGAATTCCTGTGATGCAAGTACTCCAAGAAAGCTGTTTGAAGAATAATAAGAATAATTGCGTTTTCTGTGATGAATTGGAACATGTGAACCACTTAACTTCTTCTCTGCCCATTCCCTTGGAAGGTTTGGTGCAATAAATGTGTACTGCAATGGGGCATTAATTGGGTTATACTAAGACTTGCATGAAATCAAGATCACAAGCTACAACATCTACCGTTAAGCAAAACTAATATTTTTCGGGTGCTAATCAGTGCATAAAATTAGGTGTTAGCTCAAACAAATTTGAGAATAAAGAAGGGTTAAATATAAAAATAGTGTCTATGCTATATATTTTTTGTCAATTTAGTACTTAAATAAATAAAATTATCAGTTTGATATTTAAATTTTTATTTTATTATCAATTTTGGTATTTTCAATTAAATTTATCAGTTAACTTATTAATATAGTATGAACAACTAATAAAATACTGATACATATCAAAAGTACATTCAGTACCATTTCATCAATTGTCATGTCAATATTAATAAAATATTTCAAAAAAATTTTAAAAAATTCTAAAAGTTTTTAAAAAGTTTTAAAAAATCTGAAATATTTTAAAAAACTATAGAAAATTTAAAAAATAAGAAATATTTTTAAAAATTATAAAAATTAAGAAAATATTAAAACTTAAAAATTTTGAAAAATCTCAAAATTTTAATAAAAATCCCAAAAATTCTAAAATATTAAAAAATGAATATTTTAATAAAAATAAATTTTTCTTAAAATTCAAAAAATTCACATAAACTTGAAAAATAAAAAAAAAATCTAAAATTCTTTAAAAATATATGAAAATTTATTAAAAGTTCTTAAAAATTTTTAAAAACTATAAAAAATAAAATTTGAGAATTTAATAAAAAATTCATAAAATATATAAAAAAATTAAAATTACAACATTAAAAAAGAATGAAAAATTTTCATAATGCTTACCTGCTACAAGCAACAATTTACTCAAACCTTAACTTCTATGAGTTATTGTATCATATCTCTTGAACTTACAGCTTCGAGAGAGTTGAAAATGCGTGAGTAACAACCACAATTTTAGCCATTCACTGATGGCTACGAGATTTTACAAGTGGTCAGTTTAACCGATGTTGTCACGCCCCAATCCGACGGTTCTAGGTCGTGGCAACGCCAAACACCATGAGGTAATCCCCATGAGCATTTGCGGCTAAATCAGTTTTTTCCAAACGCTATTAGTTCCAATAGTACCTCATTATTATTAAATAAACTTTACGAAAATTCTATTACAAAGTCTCCAATTATTTTTTCATAAAAACCATAACAATATTTCGATCACAAAATTATGATAAAATAAAAAAAAATAATATTATAAATATGATTAAATTAAATAATATTTTCTTATTTTGATATATATATATATAAAGATTAAAATAAGATAATTTTTTTTATTCATCAAAATTATTTTATTTTGAAATTTATATAATTTAAATTATCGATGTAATTTTTAAAGATATAATATGTAAATTTAATCTCATAAATTAAAAATAATCTTCTTCACATTAAGAGAATTGAATCATCTTATATCAAAAAGATAATAATCCTCTTTGTAATCATATCTCTTTCAATTAAATACAAATCAAACATAATATAAAATGATTATCTTATTATTTTATCCATCATTTTATACACCAAACATGAGCTGAGTGTTCAGTCTATACATGAAGACTTATGCCCCACTATTCACAGATTTCTATTAATATCATAATTGCATACATAATTAGAAACAACACAAAATCGAGTTCTTACAGCATCAGGAACTAGTTGGAATAGTTCCATACAAATTGATCTTCTTTTGTTAAAACGCTCCCCCCCCCCCCCCCCCCTCTCCCAAAATATCTCGTTTTAGTGATTTCCAACTCTCTCCTTATCAAAATATCCCCTTACAATGCCCAGCCCATTAATGTACAATGATAAGATGCAAGATATGGATTACTATTCATTCCTCCACTAAAACCTAACTGATTTATGCCTGTGAATGTCTACCTTATTTTATAAAAACTTAAAAAAAAAGAAAATCATAAAAAACAATTGCAGAATCAGTTTGTTCCTAGGACAAACCGTGCGAAGAGAAAGAGGCTGCAACAAGTGGAAATGAAACTGAATTTAAAATGTTTCATTTGTTAACACCAAGGACTTCGGATTATATGTATGAATAAGAAAAAAACAATTATCCAAAAGTCTACAGTTTAATGATACATGTACACGTTTACATGATCCAATACTACCAAGTTTGCAGCTACACATTCCATTTGTGCTAAACAACACATTTTCAATAGTGGTGAACCTCAAACGACTTGAAAAGCCAAAATACATTCTATCAAACTGAAAAATCAATTATACCTGTTCCTCTACCTCTTTTCATTTCTTTCTTTCCTTGTTTTCTAGACTTAAACTTGAAAAAATAACTAACTTTAAATGCACCATAAAATTTTTATTCAATATAAAAACAAAATGTGGCAAAACTCATCTGTTCTTTGTGCAGATCAGAAACTGGATGGTGCTATTAGAATGGCTTTTCTCGCTATATTTTCTGCTACTCCGCCCATTTCATAAAGTATTCTAACGGGCAATCAGCTCAACTCTGAAAATAAAAACTAAATAGAATGTGCCTCAAATTGTGTTCTTCTTGTTCATTTGTCCAAGGCCCTCTATGCAAACCTATATACCCAAAAAAAGAAGCAATTTATTCATAAAGAAAAGGAACGGACAAACAAACAAAGATGTGATTCATAATTTTACTTAATTCGATTTTATCTACCAATCAGCAAGTTTGTCAAAATAAAAGAATGGAAGCCAGAAAAAGAAGTTGAAGATGTTATATGAGACACAAATTTCATTTTCATTCCTCAATTGAAAGACAAAACACCACTCTAATATCACAGAAGGATTACAAAGGCAATTTTGAACTTTTCCATAATAAATTTAAATTTTCTTTTTTTAATAATTTTAAATTATCTTTAAACTTACAGGATTTTGATTTTTTTTTTCTCTCAACTTTAATTTGTACATGAATATGTGTAGCATCACTTTCTAATATAAAAATAAATACATTATTGCAAATAATATTTATTATACTTTCGATGTTTTGGATTGTTATATTAAATTGTGATTACAGATATTATGTTTATGTACATTTCAAATGTTTCTAGTTTTATATATAATTTGGCATGCCAATATTGCTACAATTAAAATTCTTCATGATGTTAGTAATTAATAATCAGTATACTATAAAACATGCATTATGACGGTTTTTGAACTTGGCTCCCTGAAAAATTATGAAAATAGTTGGAACAAGGAATGGTTTGAATGCAATTATAAGAAGGCTCACTGTCTAACAATGCACATTTGGAAAATTATTCACATACACAACACATAGTGGCCAAAAGAACAATCAATATTAAGAAAATCAGCTGAAAGATTGCAGGAAATGTATCATGGTTCAACAAATGGAGCCACAATGAAGAAATGCCTAATCCAGTAAATATATTTTCTCATTCTAATAATAGGACTCGAGGCTAATCAATACTTCATGTTCTTGTAGAACAAATTCTTGAATTGATCCAGTATGAGAATGAGAAATTAAACTACCATAACAACAAACTACCATAACAACAACAGGATGCAGGAGGATCTCATAATCTAACAAATAAAACCAAAATGAAGAAATAAATAGTACCATCAAATAATGGGCAAAAAGACAAAAAAGAGAAGTGCCAACAAATACACAATTTCTTGTTTCAGTATGTAAGGGACACAAGGTAAGAATATGCCATAATCAAATGCTTGAATACGCTTCCGAACAATAATTATAGGAATAAGTTATACCTCTTAGAGTAATGCTTGCTATCTCCTACTCTTTTTTGGCTTAAGCCTCTTGAAAGCCATAAATGTAACTGCAGCAGACAAAGAATACCTGCAGAAACATGAAATAGATACAGGGTAAGAGGTATGAAAGGAGGCCAGACAATTTGTTTAAACTTCTGAGATAAATTTGTTATATTGTTGTCTTTTCACTAATGAGATGCTGAGGTGACAACATAATATACTTTGAGAAAAGCCAGAAAGGACATGTACATTCTCAGAATAAAAAGTATAGCGATAGGGGAATTAGGAAATCTAAATAAAATGAAGACATGCATGCTTCCTTACCAATTAATCTGTCATGCATCCTTATAAATGATATCTCTACAGATGAAACTAGAAGGATACATGAATCATTATGTCTCACCATAAGGCATTTTAGTGAAGTGAATTTTTGCTAAAGATACAGATTTCAGTTATGCAGAAGCTTGAACACACAAGATTTTAGATAAGCTTTAATAAGGTTTTCTAACTTCAATTCATTTCTAAAAAAAATCTGAAAATCCTTGAAGCACTAATAAACCCAACCTATGTTTAGATAGATAGTTAGTAAATGCCACCCCTATATTGTTTTTCTATATTAAAATCAGGCCCACCTGAAAGGTACCAGACACATAGTTTTACAAAAAAAGAAAAAAAGAAAAAAGCTCATAGCCACTCAAGATAGAGATTTTAGATGTACAAAAACAGCTGAAAATATTCCATCATGATAATCACATGAAGGTGTTGTTCATTCTCGTAAATAGAGTAAAGTTCATGAATTTTAAGCAATATCATATTTTGTTTCACCTCATCATGCTTCCCTAACAAAACAACCCCAAAATATAAACACTAATTATCAGTTGTAGAAGCAAGATAGCATCCCTAGTCTGGAAAACTTTCCCTCAACATATTGATGCTAAGAAACAATCATGATACCTAAGTAAACACACAAAAGCATACTAGACCCTTTTTGAACTTATCATCTACACCTAGACAATTAATTGACATTGTATACAACCCATCAAACTTGTGGGATTCAAAAAGCATGTTGAAATAGGCCTGACGCAAGTAATTGTTCTATAAGGTCTACATATCATGACACATAAACATAAATATGTAGTCAAAATAATATTTGAAGCATGCATGTAGGGGTGCCTCAATGCATGGCAGCCTCAAGTTGCCTTGAAGCAAAAAGAAAAAGGCATTTGCAGCAAGGTAATATTTTGCTGGTAAGAACCAATTATCATCAAAGAGTAATAAAATTAAAAAAGTTTAGTCAAATGATTAAAGACAGAAAAAAGGACTTAGTTTGCAAAAGTTGCATTAAACCAAATGCAGTTTAAAAAAATGGGGCTCAATTCTCTTATGCTTTCCAAAAGAAGTGGCTTTCTTTGCCCATAACTTGCTAAATTGCATTAGTATAAATTTGTATTTCCACAATAAAAACATAAACATGATATATCTTTATAATAATTAATTATCATTTCTCTGTTTGAGTTTTGTGCAAGATATTTACCTTGTTATATTCAGTTCATCATATTATCTATTCATTACTTAAATTTTCCAATTCAGATTTATTTAATTTCTAATTAAAAATAGAGTATTATTTGCCTTATTATTTTTCCTTTTAAAAAGACAGATAAAGTACTGCTTTCCATCCTTCATAGCAATCATAAGAAAAATAGAAGTATTCTAACTGTTGGAAGAAGATGGGATAGACCATGCACACTAATACCAAATATTCTCAGATATCTCTAACAAAGGAACTATGTGTGCAGGGACAAAATATTTTGGACCATATGATATAATTATTCATACCATGTCAATGTATAATTTAGATGATCTTGCGGCATAACTGAACTGCGAATAAAGCTGTTGATATCCTTCGGAACAGGGTAAGGATTGCTTGGATTAACATTTTCATTGACATCTTCAATTAAAAGAGTATCCTCTGGAAGCTCACAAGCAACAGCAATTGCAGGAGCATCAACGTAAAACCACTGTCTTGAATTTGGATCATTTGCTGGAACAAATATGCTCGGCTTCTCACTCCCTCGGACAACTCCAATAACTTCCACAGAAGTAATAACAGGGGCTTGATCCTGTAAGTTCCAAGGAATTTTAAACTTTTTCTCCTAAGATATAAGTCATCAGCAGCAACCAAAGAATTATGGGATGATAAGAGACAACCTCAACAACTTTTGGCTTCTTAGACCAAAACCTTCTCCACCAGCTTTTTTCATTCTGTTGGACAGGAACAACATCCATACTTGAAGATTTCTCCCTATCTTGTGGAACTTCAAAAGACTTATCTCTCCAGCTGCGTGGGACCCATCCTCTATTTACAAGAACTGGTGACTGCACACTGAAAGTATATTAAAATTAGCTGAATGGAAACACAGCAGGCAATCCCATGCATCATGCATCAGCAAGGAATATGAAGCCAGCAACAAATAACAATTAACCTTCAAAGGTGACCATAAAGGGAAAATGCCACATATAATTAAGGTCGGATAGAAACTCAAAGACCTTGTCATTCCCACTTGAAGCTTAGTTCACTATTTTGTGACAAAAGCCCAGAGCCAAGCAGTCAAAGCCAACACTCTCTTGAGTTTTTTTCCATTTTTTCCTCTTCTTCTTTCTCTTTGTGTGTGGGTTGGGTGGGGGGGAAGAGAGGCTAAAATGACAAAAAATTGGAGCACCTAAGTCCTCAAAAAGGGCTGCTTTTGATCATTTAAGAAATGGTTTTAATACATGCTGGAAAGTTTAAATGGGGTCTAAGGGATCAGCAAATGGACTCACAAGTAGTAAAAATGTAAAGCTTGTCCAGCACACCAATAGCATTAGTTTACAGTTTAAGCCCTAAATACATGACATAATTCTAATGAAAAACTCAATGTCTAAGATACCATTATATGATTCTTCTGTACATGCTTCTCACACAAAAATTTCGAAACTCTAAAACCTTCAGATTAATTATTTTACCTAGAGGTAATATGCATGGTAGCATATGTACACTGTAAACGAGGGGGAAAGAAAAGAACTTTGGGCTTAAGATCGCTACAGAAATCAACAAATGGTAGTGATAGTTTGACCAAAGAGTACAAGAAGGCTAATACCTATACAAATTTATGATATTTCTAAACTCATAAGATCGGTGGCAAGATTATATAAGATGTTTTGATTTTCAATTAATCTTTTTTAGATTTAGTGGTTATTATGATTAGCTTTCTGTGAATCTTAAATTGATTCTCATTTTCTTGGAGATGGATTCTGCTCATTGTATCGTTCATAGATGAAAACAACAGTGATTAGTTAAATTGCCAATTGACACACATTTATTTCAAATCTTTTTGGCATATTAAATTCTTGTAGGCTTTATTTCTAGCCCTGCATTTATGAACACATTATCCCTATGCCAGTAGAGAAATTTTCTGGAAAACAAGAAATAATAACAATAATAATAGTAATAATAATAATAATAATAATAACTAAGGAAATAGCCCCAATATTTGGAAACAAAGACAGATCCAAGCCTTGAACTCCTAGACAGCACAGATCATTTACTTTTCTCTGTGAGCAGAAATGAACTCTCCCAAAACTGGCCTTGCTTGCATATAACTCGTTTCCAATCTAACAATTACTTCAACAAGCAATAATCAAATGTTTTATATGCTCTGCTCATTTCACTATGTTGAAGATATACCATTACGACATAATGTAAACATAACCTAAAAGTAACCATTCCCCTAACTTACCCTTTGGCTAGATGGAGAAAGGATAAAGAGGAGAGAAGAAAAAGATGAGGCATTTTCCCCTTGAGGGAACAGGGAAAGCAATTTTTTTCATTTTCCCCAGATTAGAGAGATTCCTCTTTCATTAACTTCGGATCCCTTTTGCCACAAAATCATAATTTTATTCCTACAAATTATTCACTTTCCACAAAGTAAGGATATTATAAGAAAGTTCATGTTACCTTATCATCTCCACTCCTACTTCCACAAGTTCACTTAAAGACAAGATACAACGAAGAGAGAACAGGAAGTAAAGGCTAAAGTAAACAAGATAACTGGCAGTATTAAAATTGATGAGAAAATTGCTACAGAACTATTTGATTGTAATTCTATTACCAAAAAACCAATGTTAATTACCTCTCAGCATCATCAATGACTGGCATTAGGGGTGTAATGACATAGTAGCCATTTTCAGTCACTCCAGAAATGCTTCTAGAACGGGGCCCAACATAGATTGACCTTCCATCATCAAAAACTCCTTTGCACACAACTAGCCTAAACTCCAAAGTTTCCAAGTGTTCACTCGAAGGAGGCATGTCATTTAGTTTGAAAGGTTCCATTTGCAATCTCTTCTGCTTGTACTCCAGCATCTTTATCTGTTTAAAGTACAATGAATCAAATATAAGAATGCAATTCTGAACAAAAATGAAAATCCCATAAACAATCCTAAAGGTTGCAAGCAAGGGAATGTAGATGAGATAACATGTTCGGCAAGTTGAGAGCGAGAGTCGAATATACTGTTGAGTACACATGTTTAAAAAAGCAGACACATAGGTACAGTTACGCAAAAAGGATTTCTATTGACTCTTACAGCATAACATAAACCTTAAAGCCAAGGGCTTGAGTGCCAGCATCCACTCAAAATGACAGGTGACTATGCTTACAAAGTATATGGTGTACAAATAAATAAACAAAACAAACAAGATTAGTGAGATAATAGAAGGTGTATGCCAAAACTATATGTCATTCATTAGTGCATTAGCTTCTTTAACTATTTTCAGTAATTCCAATGGTCTATCTATATTTTAAAATTATTTTATGCCAGAAATTAAAAAAGAAAAAGAAAATACTAAATATGAATTATTAATCTACCGAATTTCAACAATAAATGTATTTCAGAGCATCTTTACGAGGAAATTTTTAAGAAAACCACTATGGAGCACTATTCTCTCAATGCGTAACTTGCATAAAACCTAAATGCATAGTATATATAGAGACACACACGCACACACATCATTCTCCTATTTGAAAGCTGATGTTCTTTTCATTTTATTTGGTCGACTAATTCAACTGAATAGTCATACCCTATCCTTCCTAATCATGAACCCTGATAGCAAATCCCTTCTATCTCAACAGAAGTCAGAACCATTAGCGTTGGGCCTTCTTTCTTCAAAGAAGCAATTTCCAATTGTGGAAAAAAAAAAAAACTCTAACACTAAAACTATATAAACATGATTTATTTAACACGAAAAAAAAAATCTAGATCAGTTGGGGAAAAAGCAATCATAATGAAAAAGAAAAGGGCAGTGAGGCAATGATAGAGATAGAATAAGAAAAAAATGAATATAGAGATCAGCATTTTTTAAAGACTAACAGAAAATGCAAGAGGATGAATGGAATGTAAAAAGAAAAGGAAATATTTGACCTTGTCTTGCCTTCTGAAAATCTGCCAAGTTCCAAGTCCGAAAGTGATAGCCCCAGGAAGGAAAAGAAACCATCTTGACCATGTTGATCCTTCCTTTTTATCTGCCAAACATCCATATTAATAAGATGCAAATAAAGAATTCCTATAAAGTTTGAAGTAAAACCCAGATGGAAAGAACATAAGATGAAGACCATGAGATTGGGATGAGAAAGAGGAGACAGCAGCAGCAGC
Source organism: Durio zibethinus (assembly GCF_047325235.1). NCBI lineage: Eukaryota > Viridiplantae > Streptophyta > Magnoliopsida > Malvales > Malvaceae > Durio > Durio zibethinus. Next base: position 13,847,393 of record NC_143178.1, read on the forward strand.
GGAGGTGGAGACGAAAGAAGATGGAAGCCAACGCTTTGGCCGAGGGAGTTGATTGGAAATAGAATAGAAGGGGCCAGCACCAGTAGGACGGAGCCTCGTTAGGGTTTTGGAAATGATTGCCATCTTTGCTCTCACATTTGATTCCACCAGCAACAAACCTGTTTTCAGCCCGGACGCTTCAAGGGCATTTGGGTGCGTGCGTGTGCTTTTTTTTTTTTTTGGTCACTTTTTTATTTTTATTTTAAAAAAAAAAAGAAAAAAAAAAACCCTTAAACTTTTTCATATTATTTAGATAAAATTTTATACTTTTATTTAACTCAAATAAACCCTTAAATTTTAATTTACATTTAAATAAACTCTTAATCTTAATTTATATAAGCCTAAACCTTAATCTTTAATTTATAGCTAAATAAACACTTATATAAATCAATCTTTCATTGAAGTAAAAGACTTATCTATAAACAAATTAAAAGATAAAAACTTATTTGAATAAAATAAAAATATAAGAGTTTAGTTAAAAAATGAAATATTGAATTTTTTATGCTATATAAATTGAATTTCAAATTTTGTGTGATTACAAAAATTTAATAACTGATTTTATCCATTCAAATTATCACTTCATCAAAATCAATGTCACATCAACAAAGTTAATACCCACATCATTAAATCAACGGTCACATCAATATTTTTAATAATAAAAAATTAACAAAGATAGTGATTTGATTAAAATTATCAAATCAAAATAATATAAAAATTAAATTTATATAAATTATAATATAAAAATTAAATTTCAAAGTTTAATAAATTATAAGAATCTCTAATATAATTGAACTAAATAGAAAAAACAATTGAAACTGAATAAATATTACAATTTCAAATAAATTTTTTATTTTATCGATTTTTCTCACTTTAACGACAACTCTAATAGTCACAACCCTCGTTTTAACTACAAATCTTTTTTTTCCTTAAAAAAAATCACAATTAGGAAACAAAATGCACACATTTCTTTTCTTTTTCTTTACCTTCCTTATTTGTGAGCCTAAAAATAAAAGAAATTTCCCTATTATCAATTTTATCACTTGTCATTTTTTTTTCAAGAAATATTATTGGTCATGGTGGCAAACAATCAATTATTTTCATTTTATATCATTATATCATATTTTAAATTGATAAGTTTAGATTTGGTCTTAAATTGTTTTGGTATATATATATATTATTCTTAACTTTTTCGAGAGTAAAGCAGTAGTGAAGACACTTTCCATTAGTCCATCTTTCATGTTTAGTTTTATATACATATGCATGCCTTTTCTTTGTAACCTATTACAATATATTTAGTTTACATCAACCAAAACAATCAAAATTTTGTTGGGATTTTTAGGTTCAAAACTTAGAATAAAAGTGAAAGGTCATTGATGTGCTTATTGCAATTGTCACTTTCTATCTTTAATAGCCTCCACATTTAAATATTCTCTTACAAATTGTTTTTCATCTAATTTCAAATATTTTCTCTTTTTTTATTTCTCATTTTTTCCCTAACGATTTTTCTTTTTTTTTTATTTCAAAATAAAAAGAGAGCTATTTGTGCTAAGTTCGAACTAGGTGATGACCTCAAATGTATGAATTAGAGAGTCAAGGGAAAGAGCTCAGAGATAAGAATGAAAAGGTTTAAAGAATAATTGGTTCCCTTTACCTATAAGGAGTAAAGAGGTATTTATACACATCAGCTTAGACTAAATTACTAAAGTACTCTTACTCCAATTGTGAACCACTCTCTTAGGATAAAAAATAATTTTATCCTTATAACCCAAAAATGCCCCTAACAGTATGTACTTCCAAAAAAATAGCCTAAAGATTCAGACGATGGTTGAGCTAAGGTGTCCAACCTATTTTGTGTTTTAGTTGATTTGTTGAAATTGAAGGATACATTTGAGTTTATACTTTAAATGTTGATTTTATTGTCCAACCTTTTAGTGACATGAGTGGTTTGAGATACTGATATGATAAAATGTCATTATATGATTTATCTTACATGGATGACTATTGGGATCTCAATAGTTGTTTAACTTTGTTTGTTAACTATTTAACTTTGGTCAAGGCTAATAGGCATCTGATCTAGGGGCTTTTTAGTTATCTAAATCAGTTACCTAATAATCGATGTGATAATTTATAGTTTTTATAATAAATTCTAAATTCATTTGTGTTGAAGGGATTTATATTGAAGTAAATCTATGCCGAGGTGATTTATACCGAAGTGAATCTATGCTGATGTGATTTATATCGAAGCAAATATGTACCGAGATGAGTTATATTGAGGTGAATATATGCCAAGGTAATTTCACTGTGGTGAATTTGATAAATTTGAACTCTTGCGAAGATAATTTTATTAAGTAGGCCTTTATTAAATGAAAATTTACCAAAATGAGCTCTTTTGAAGGTAAATTTTCTTATAGTGAACTTTTTTACCAAACTAAGCAATTAGGTTAAGCTAACCATTTTTAGCCGACATGCTCAAGCTAAGCCTTTATAAAGGTAATTTACAGAGATGAGCATTTTAACTAAAAGTAACCGAGCTAAATCTTTATGAAGGTAATTTACCAAGATGAGTTTTTTGGTTGAAGTAATCGAACTAAGCATTTATGAAGGTAATTTACCAATATGAGCTCTTTGGTCGATGTGGCAAAGCTAAGCCTTTATAAAAGTAATTTATCGAGACGAGCTTTTTGCTCGTTGTGGCCAAGCTAAGTTTTTATAGAGGTAATTTACTAAAATGAGCTTTTTGGCCTGTATGACTGAGTTAAGCCTATAGACAACCCATTTTGTCCAGCTAATTTTTTGAGATCAAAATGGGTGTTACTCGTAAATTGGGCCATAACATGAATTTTTGGACCTAAAATATTAAAAGCCTAAAAATCTTAATCTTAATTTTAATTTTAATTTTAGTTTTAATTTTGGTTTTGATTTTTTTTTTAGTTTTTTTTTAATTTTAGGTCAAAGTTAAAAGTAAAAAAAAGTAAAAAGAAAAAAGAAAAAAGTCAAAGAAAAGGAAATAAAAGACATGGGTTTTTGAAATTAGCAAAAAGCTTTGGACCTTTCAACCTCAGTTTCGATCATGGATTCATTTTCAGATTCTAAGATTCAACTATATAAATCCTTGGTCCTTAAGTCATTAAAATAAAAGAAAGATCACATAAGATTTCAATCTTCGAAATCTAGTTAGATTTGGTGGAATCTTGGATTTTCCAAGTAAAATTGGGACTTAATCACTATAAAAGCACCCCCAATCAGTGAACAAGAAGCAATAAGCTAATACACAAAAATCAAAAAGTAATTGGCAAATTACAATAATCAAAGGTTTTGCAAAATCATTTTGGGTTCTTGGTTTAATCCTTTTATGTTAAGGAATTTGCTCTGAATTTAAGATTTAAATGCTTTTTTTTATTATGGGTTCTTTCTATAATTTCTAAGCTTGTTTGATTGTTGGGTTCTTAGATTTTGAATTTTGAGGTTCTTTTAGGATTGATGTTTGGATTTTTGTTTTTTGGTTTCAATTTTAGAATCTAGGAATTTATAGGAAAAGTTGTAATTTTTTTGAGATTGGTGTTTGAATTTTAAAAATTTTGGGTTTTATAACTTGAACATTTGAATTTTTCGATAGGTATTACAACGATTGAAGGTTGTTGATGGTGGCCATTTTCTAGGTTGATGATTTCTTTTGGGATTGTTTGAATTTTTTGACAATTGATTGAATTTTGTAGCATTGGAATCTAGATTTTGTAGCCATTTTTTGAATTTTGTTAAATTTTCTAGTGAACTTCTAGAAAGAAGTCAGAGAAAAATCGAGCTAGAGAAAAAAGAAAAGGTAGTCCTAAGAAAAAATAAAGGATTTTGGCTTTTAAAGGGCCAATATTTACATCCCAACCTGCATCAGATTCACACACCATCCCACCTAGGACTCGACCCAATCGTAGGTGTCCTCATTTCTTTTTCCTTTTATTTTTTGATTTTATTTTTTCTTATTTTTATTTTCTATTTTTCTTATTTGTTATTATAATTGTGTGATTGAATTAATGTGATAAGAAAAAGAAAAAGAAAAACATAGTTTTATTTCTACATGATGTTTTTATGAATTAATTTTTTTAAATAGTATTTATTATTGTGCATGAATTAAATATATTGCATAATTTAATTTTTTTTTGCATGAATGCATGATTATTAATTTATTGTAATATTACATGATTATTAATATGTTTATTTGCATGATTATTAATATATTAACTTGCTTGATTATTAATATATTTACTTGTGTGATTATATGATTTACATGATATGATTTTATATTTATTGTATGATATGATTTTATGTTTATTGCATGGTATGATTTTATAGTATTGCATGATTTATTGCATGCTATAATTTAATATTTATTGCATGATATTATTGCATGATAATTTTTGCATGGTATAATTTAATATTTATTACATGATTGCATGATTAGTTGATATTTTGATAGAATTTTTCTATCACCAAGGTGTGTAAATAAATTAAAGGATTGGATTTGATTTGATTTGCACGATAAAAACCATTTTAATTAAGGCTTAGTTAAGATAACACATCATTAATTGGGTATCAATTTTGGCTGTAAAGGGGTGCTAAAACCTTCCATGCACATAATTGACTCCCAAACCTTGTTTTATTGATGTAGACAAGAATCTATCCTTTTTAAAGACCTTTAGTTCAAACTTAAGACAATGTTAAAATGGATAAATTCACATAGGTAACCAATCACACCTAACTAAAAGGATTGGTGGCAATTCCATGATTTTTGCATCTAATGGGCAGGTTCTCAAATCTCAACATTATGATAGTTTGGTGACTACATTGGGAATATTAGAGAGTCAAGCCATTAGTTAGTTATGTGTTATCTTAAGCTTTGCTTTGATGGTTTTATTATGTAATTATTTATGACTTTCATGCAAACTAACCCATTTGTTTATGGTTTCTTATTTTTTATAGATTTTAATTCTTATGTACCAATTTAATTATTTGACATGTCCTTTTACACAAACTACACATGCATTCATGCATAAGTTCTAGACTTGAGCTTTGTCTTTTATTAGAAGGGAGCAAATACTTACACTCTCATGAGACGATAACCTTCATGTGAGTTAGAAAAACTCGTATTCAAATTGAACCCTTTTATTTTGAGTTTATAATGGTGGATGAGGATTTGGGTGCCTTACTAGTCTATAATGGACGATGGTGTAAAAATAATTTGGGAGCTTTTAGAGTGTTAAACCTTTAAACCCAGCATGTATATAAACTTTAAGGATTTGAACTGAATTAGAACTCTATTGACCCTTTGTTAGAAAATCTTAAATAGGGCATATGATGGGGCATTCATCATTATTTTGCTTGTAAATTTATTTATTGGTTCCTATATATATTTTGTGCATACTAACCCTTGGTATTGTTCTTTATATATATTATGTTTACTAACCTTTTTTTTTTTTTTTTTAAGGAACCTTTTTCTTGTCATATATATGCATGCATTTACATTAATAAATCTTTTTTATAACATACATGCATTCATTCATGCAAAAACTAAAGATATGATGGTTTCATGAATATCCCTCCAAATATGCACCATAATTGTGGAAACTCAAGGTTTAGGGATAATTTAATCTTCAAACAATCTAAGGTGCTACAACATTATATATCAAACAAGGATCATGGAAGAAGAAAATTTTTTTCACCTTCAAAAGCTTGAAAAGCCACAAGAAGATATGAAAGGGCAGCTAGAAACCATCACTGAATTGCTAAAATGCATGAATAAAGAGAAGAAGATGGTGGAAGAAATGGTATCCTAATACGAAACTGACACTCTATATCCTCTTGATTTTGGCCTAGACACTACACAAACATCTTAAGGGACCCAACACCAAATGCCAGTTACCGTAAGCTACCCCTACATGCAGACTCATATCCCAACAACTGCTATTCCTACTCCCATTACCTCTATTCTTGATATCAAGATAATTGATCTAACCTAAGTTTCTAATCTTGATGATCTAAAAAAGTAAGAAAAACGAAAGATAGGCCTTACTAAAGCTAAAGAAAGTGCTAGTTCTCAAAAGATGGATCTCATTGAAAAGAGGCTTAGGGTAATTGAAGGGATAAATTTCTATAGATCCATAGACGTTGCTGAGTTATGTCTAATTCTTGATGTCATGATCCTACCAATGTACTTGAATTTAAGAAATACAATGGAACTAAATGCCCTATCACACATGTAATAATGTACTACTGTAAAATAGTTACATACACACATGATAAAAAGATGTTTATCCATCTCAGTTTAGCCATTAGATGGTATATGCAACTAGATAGATCTCGCATACGTGTATAAAGACAACTTGTAAGGGCTTTCATTACATAATACAAGCATATTATAGACATGGCGCTAGACTATATGTCACTCTAAAGCATGGAAAATAAGATAAGTGAAAACTTCAAAGAATATACTTAGAGGTGGTGGAAAGATATGGCTGCCCAAGTTTAACCTCTATTGATTGAAAAAGATACTACTATTCTATTTGTCAAAATTCTCAAGACTCTTTGCTATAAGAGAATAATTGGTAATTCCACCAAAAACTTTAATGATATGGTGATTTTTGAAGAGATAATTGAGAATGCCATAAAAAATGGAAAGGTTACAAAGAAAGAGGCTATACTAAAAAAGAAAGAAGGAAAAGCTTAAGATATAATTCATGAGGGGTAATAGGTTGGAGGCTTTACCCCATACTATCCTTACCTGATGTACTAACCTTATTATCCAACCATAAACAATATATTCCCAAGTCTCTATGTATACCAACCAACCTTACAGCCACCCAAATCTACACTTATAAATCAATTAGCTGCTTGGCCAAAGAACTAGATAAAAAAAAAAAGAGCTTTCATAAATTTAATTCTTATAACATACACTGAGCTACTCTTTCGACTCATTGAGAAGCATTTGGTTGCACCAATTTATTTGGAACTTATGAAGCTTCTCTACCTTAAGTGGTATGATGTTACTGTCACCTGTAACTATCATATTGGCATTGCCAACCATTCTACAAAAAATTACAGAGTATTGAAGTATAAAGTGCAAAATTTTGTTAAAGCTAAATTGGTAAATTTTGATAAAGAATTAAGGTCAAATGTCATCAATAACTCTTTGCCTAACCACACAAGGACATAATTTTGAAAGAGTTTTTATGAATGTCTATCACCTTAGGAACTTTAAGAAATAATGCAAGTCTTGAACATTTTAGAGTCGTTTATGTCAATCTTTTATTTATCTTTCATCATTTAAATAAATGACAAATGTATTTTCATTACATTTCCAATTTTATTCCATTACTTTTATATACATGCTTTTCATATTTTAATGACTTTCATGTTCAAATTAATGAATATTCAGGTAATCATGATAATAATTTAGGATTCAATTTTTAAAGCATCATTCATATTAGTGAAATTGATAAGTTGAGACTTTTAATCTGTTGGGATCACTGAAGTAAAATAGGATAGGTTTCATGAAATAAGACTAGCATAGGATTTCACTCATTCGTGGTATGTTTCATTCACAAGTTTACTCTTAGTCAACAAATGTTCTTTATTGAGAGTATTCATATTTGAAATGAGAAATAGCTATCTTTATTCTACTTTTCACACAAAAAGTAAAATTATTCATTTGCTACCCTATTTAAGCCTATTGAATTTTCTTTAAAAGAAACCTTAACCAAGGATCACCTTTCACATTGGGGGGTAAAGTTTGAAAAAAGCTTGATCACAAAGAGAAAAAAAAAAAGAAAGCAAAGGACTCTAATACTTCAAGGGTTAAAAAGAAAAACTTTTTAATGCTTAGATTTTTTCTAAAAAAAAATGAAAAAAGCAAATCGAAAAAGTGTAAAGAAAAGAAAGAAAAAAGAAAAAGAGAGATTTGATCAAGAATAGGGCAAAAGGCTGAGAAGCTCCACATAATGATAAATTATCCTTTGATTTATAACCCTTCAAATGAATTTTGGGCTTACTTTATCCATTTGTTTCATAACCCCTCACCCTAGCTTACGTTACATCCTTTAAAAATTTATTTTGATCGAATTTAAATGCTCAAAGTGGAGAATCATGAATTGAACTAATATAAACTGGCAATAAAATTGTTGGAAATTTTGATCAAAATGTCATTAATGGATAAAAAAAATGAAAAGGAAAAGATATGGAAGAAATGTGCAAAAAAAAAAACCAAAAAAAAAGAAACAAAAAGAAAAAAGACTTAAATTGAAAGTCTAAAAAGACGGTTTAAGTAACAAAAGGGGAACTTCAAAAAATAATTAATAGGGATCCCTAAAAGATATGGATAATGCCTAGATTAATGAGCTCAAAGACCAAGGATATCAATATAATGAGTTTTTAAAAAAGAATTCAGAATTTATTTATCTAGAATTGTCTGAAGATTCATTATCTTAGATGTTATGAACCTATCTTAGTGCTTATCTTGATGATTTACTTGAAAATGATTTCTTTGCCTATTTATTCTTTACCAGACTTGTTCTTATAATGAATATCTTTTCTGTGATTTTTTTGTTTATCACTATTTATTCCTTCCGTAATGAACTAAGAAAATGTGATGGATTACATTTGGTATTCAATTAAAATGTTGATGAAGGAATAAATGATTGATATGAAAGAATCTTGCATTATTTCAAAAAGTTAAAGATGATCAGAAGTTGATTGAAAATGAAATGAGAATGATGAAAGAAATTTAAAAGGATGTTAACCCTTATGGTTTATGAAAGAAAAACATTCCAAATGCTGAGATCTAATGATAAAGCTAATGAAGGAAAATTTTGGGTCACAAATAAATAGATACATTTGCTAGCCAGTTATGATGAGAAGTTGAAAAGAAAACATGAAGAAAAATTTTAAGATCCCATTGAAAGAAAAAATTTTAGATTTGAATGATACAATGGATGAGACTATTATATGGTGCATGATAGCCCATGGTGGAGAATATAAGTGTTGAATAATTAAAAGAAGTGAGAAGATAAATCAAGAGCTTTGAAACCCTCTGATTTACCACAATTGAAAGATAAATGAATTGCATAGCCTACATTGCATTCACCACATGCATTGTAATCGTGCATCAGGATAAGAACATTGCATTTATGGCATTCATTATGGAAAGAAAAATTAAAGTTTAAGGTGTGAAATTGGGTTGGAGTTTTGAAAATTCTTTGCATTGCATTCATTGCGTCTAGTACATGTTGCATACATTGCATTCATCATATTCATTCAATGCATTTCGCATGTTTGAAAATAGAACAATTAAAGTTTGTATCTTGAAACTAAATTTGAAAATTATGAAAAATCTTTCCATTCATTACATGTGTTTATTGTATATGCTTGAAAAACAGGAAGAAAAACTAGATAATTTTAAGAAAAGACATTGGAAAACATTAATAATGATTAAGATGAGATATAAAGACTCACTTAAGGTAAATTTTTTTTAAAGTTTCAATGCCTTTGTTAAAGAAAAGCTTTGTCAACTGTAAAAATGATTTATAAAACCTTAGGGCATGATCTTGAAAATTTCAAATGTCTATTTTGTTTAAAATTTCAAGCTTTTGTCGAGAATAAGCTTTCATGAATGAAAATTTTAAAGTTTAAAGCCTTAATTGATAAGTAGTTTTCCTGGATGAAAATATTTAAATTTTTAAGCCTTTGTTGAAAAAGAGCTCTCTTGGATGAAAATTTTAAAGTTTCAAGCCTTTGTTAAGATGAAACTTTCTTAAGTGAGAATTTTAAAGTTTCAAGCCTTTATTGAGAAGGAGCTTTTCTAGATATGATTTTATTTTTCAAAAGTTGAAGCCTTGATGGGAAGTACTTTATTTTTCAAAAGTTGAAGCCTCGATGGAAGAGTATTTTATTTTTGAAAAGTCGAAGCCTCAGTGGAGGAATATTCTATTTTTCAAAAGTTAAAGCCTTGGTGGAGGAGTATTTTATTTTTTTCAAAGGTTTTGAAGCCTAGTGCATAAGCATTTTTCTTGAAAAAGTGAAGCCTTTATTGAAGAGGAACTTTTGCAATTTTCTTTTTCAATTTTTCTAGACTCGAACAAAATGGATGTCTTTTTGTCTTTATATATTTCTTATTTCACAGAAAATGCACAAAGAGGGGCAGCTGTAGATACCTTATTTTGTCCAGGTAATTTTTCGAGATCACAATGAGCTTTATTTGCAAATTGGACCCTAATATGAAATATTGGACTTAAAAGATTAAAAGCCCGAAAATCTTAATCTTAATTTTAACTTTAATTTTAATTTGATTTTAATTTTGATTTTAGTTTTAATTTTAATTTTGATTTTATTTTATTTAATTTTAGTTTTTGTTTAATTTTGGGTTAAAGTCAAAAGTCAAAAAAAAAAAAAAAAGGATTGGTGTTCGAATTTTGGAAATTCTAGGTTTTCTAGCTTAAACATATGAATCTTTTTGTGGGTATTACGGTAGTCGAAAGTTGTTAACGATGGCCATTTTATAGGTTGATAGTTTTTTCTAGGATTGTTTGAATTTTTCAACGACTAGCTAAATTTTTTAATGTTGAAATCTAGATTTTATGGTTATTTTTTGGATTTTGTTAAATGTACTGGTAAACTTCTAAAGAGAAGCTAAAAAACAAATCAAGTTAGAAAGAAAAGATGAGGTAGGTTTAAGATAAAACAAAGGATTTCGGCTTTTATTCTGACACAAATGATACCGTTTAAAAGAGTAGGATCCCCATCCCACCCTACATCAAATTCGCATGCTAACTTGCCTAGGACCTGACTCGATCGCAAGTTTTCTTTTTTCTTTTTCCTTTTATTTTTTTATTTTGATTTTATCCTTTTTTTATTTTTTGATTTATTATTTTAATTATATGATTGAATTAATGTGATGGAAAGAGAAAAAGATAAAAATAGTTTATTTTTGCACGATGTTTTTATGAATTTATTTTCTTAAATAGTACATATTATTGTGCATGATTTAATATATTTTTGCATGAATGCATTATTATTAATTTATTATAATATTGCATGATTATTAGTATATTTATTTGCATGATTATTAATATATTTACTTTTATGATTATTAATATATTTATTTATGTAATTGCATGATTATTAATATATTTATTATTGCATGACATGATTTTATATTTATTACAAGATATGATTTTATATTGCATGATATGATTTTATATTTATTGTATGATATTATTATTATATGATAATTTTTGCATGGAATGATTTAATATTTATTGCAGGAGTGCTTGACATTTTGATAAATTTTTGCATCATCATGGTGTGTAAATAAATAGAAGGATTAGGATTGATTTTGATTTGCATGATAAAAATCATCTTGATTAAGGCTTAGGTAAGATAATACATAATTAATTTGGTACCAATTTTGAGCGTAAAGAGGTGCTAAAACCTTCCCTGCATGTAATCGACTTCCAAATCTTGTTTTATTGATATAGACTAGAACCTATTTTTTTTAAAGACCCTTAATTCAAGCTTAGGATAATCTTGAAATGGATAAATTCATATAGATGGCCAATCATACCTAGCTAAAAAAAATTGTGACTTCATGATTTTTGTGTCTAATTGGTAGGTTATCAGACTTTAATGTTACGATAAAACCTTTATGAGGCAATTTACCAAGACGAGCTTTTTGGCTTATGTGACCAAGCTGAGCATTTATGAAGGTAATTTATCGAGATGAACTCTTTGACCAAAATGCCACTGAGCTAAGCCTTTATGAAGATTATATTTTGAAATGAGCTCTTTAGTCGATGTGGTCAAGTTAAGCCTTTAAAAAGGTAATTTATTAGGATGAGCTCTTTGGTTGATATGGCTAAGCTAAGCCTTCAGGAAAAAAATTTGCTGAAATGAGCCCATTAGTCGACGTGGCCAAGTTAAGCATTTATGTAGGTAATTTATCGAGACTAGGCTCTTTAGCCAATATGGTAGAGTTAAACCTTTATGAAGCCAATTTATTGAGATGAGCTTTTTATCGAATATGACCAAGCTAAACCTTTATAGAGGTAATTTACCAAAATGAACTCTTTAAAAGATATGGCCAAGCTAAACATTTATGAAAGTAATTTACTGAGATGAGCCTTTTGACTGATATGGCCAAGCTAAGCCTTTATGAAGGCAATTTACTAAGATGAACTATTTGATCGATGTGGTTGAGCTAAACCTTTATGAAGGTAATTTATCAATATGAGCTTTTTGGCCAAAGTGATGCCGAGCTAAGCCTTTGGAAAGGTAATTTGTCAAGCAAGCTCTTTGACTGTGGTGGCTAAGCTAAACCTTTAGAAACTAAGTTTTTAGAAAGGCAATTTATCGGGATGAACTCTTTGGCCAAAATGGCTAGGCTAACTTTTAGAAAGGTAATTTGTTAAGATGAACTCTTTAACTAATGTGGCCAAATTAAGCCTTTAGAAAAGGTAATTTATCGAAATAAGCTCTTTGGCTAAGGTGATTGAGTTGAGCTCTTTGGCTAAGGTGATTGAGTTTAGCCTTAAGGAAGGTAATTTGCTGAGATGAGCTCTTTGACCTAGGTGGCCAAGCTAAGCATTTATAAAGGCATTTTGCTGAGATAAGCTCTTTAGCCAATATGGTCGAGCTAAGCTTTTATGAAAGCAATTCATGAAAATGAACTCTTTGGCCAATGTGGTTGAACTAAGCCCTTATAAAGGCATTTTGTCGAGATGAGCTCCTTGACCGAGAGGGTTGAGCTAAGTCCAAGCTCTTTAGCCAAGCTGCTTTGTTGAGTTGGGCTTTTATAAATGCGATGTGTTGATCTAAGCTCTTTGGCCAATATAAGTCCTAGCTCTTTAGTTGAGCTACTTTGTTGATTTAGGCCTTTATGAAGTGATATGTAGATATGAACTTTTTGACTAAGTTGAGTTGGAACTCTTTGGCCAAGCTACTTTGTTGAATTGGGCTTTATAAAGGTGATATGTGAATTTGTGCTCTTTGGTTGAGCTTAATCTGAGTTCTTTGGTCGAATTGCTTTGTCGAATTGGACTTTTATGAAGTCGATATATAGATCTAAGATCTTTGGCCAAATTAAGTCTGAACTTTTTAGTCGAGCTGGGTTCAAACTTTTTGGCCAAGCTAGATTCAAGCTCTTCTATCTTTTCATGGTGCTAGTCCGAACTTAGCTAAGAAAACCCCCTACATGGCACGCCATTTGTTTATGCTAAGTCCAAGCTTGAGAGATGAGTTCAAAGGTAGGATCCAAGCAATATGTAGATCTGAGCTCTTTGATCGAGCTAAGTTAAGCTTTTTGGTTGAGCTACTTTGTCGAATTAGGCCTTTATGAAAGTGATATGTGGATTCGAACTCTTTGATTAAGCTAAGTTAAAGCTTTTTAGTTGAGCTGCTTTATCGAATTGAGCCATTATGAAGGTGATATGTAGATATGAGCTTTTTGGCCAAATTGGATTCAAGCTCTTCTATTTTTTCATGGTGCCATTCTGAACTTAGCTTAAAAGCCTCCTACTTGGCATGCCATTTGTTTGTGCTAAGTTCAAATTGGGAGGAGTTCAAAGGTAAGAATTAGAGAGTTGAAGGCAGAGCTCAAAGATAAGAATGAGAAGGTTTAGAAAAGAATTGGTCCCATTTTCTTAAAGGTAGTGGAAGAGTATTTATGTACATCAGTTTGGACTAAATGACCAAAGTATTCTAAGTCTAATTGTGAGCCTCTCTCTTACGATAAAAGACAATTATACTTTTATAATCCAAAAATGCCCCTAACAAGAATCAAGGAAGAAAATTTGTGATCTATCGATGAGTGATATAACCAAAAATATCAAATATGGTGTATCATTATTTTTTTGTCAATTCATTAATTTTGGTTAGGAAAAGAAATTAAAAATCAATTATTTGCCAACACTTTTGTTTCTTTTTGGGACCATTAGCTTTGAGTTTTTGCAAAATCCCAGATCCAAAATTTATAAAAACAAAAATAAGATTTTAATTGCTAAAGAACACCATGCACCGAAAGTTTCACAAATTTTTAGATCAATATTTTGTTACTTCTCATAAATAAGACGCAATTTGGTTGTTTTGGTAAGAACAATTTGGTAACTATAAATTAAAAACAAAATATTAATTCATCAAAATATTATTGTTGAAAATTTCTCAAGAAATAGAAAACACATGAATTAGCTCATTCATTAAAAATGAAAAACAAATGTAACATTTATTATAGCATAATTACACTATAAAGAAGACTATGGAAAAGAATAATCACATATTTATCATCTAAAAGTATTAAAGATTTTATTTAATAATTCTTCAAATTTGTTAATAATTAAAAAGCCATCTTATACCTTTTTATATTCAAATAATAATAATAATAATAATAATAATAATAATAATAATAATCGGTTTAAGGTGTTTAAAATGCACTTTGCTATAAAAAATTAAATTTTTTAGAAAGGGAAATAAAACATGCAAAACAAATTAAAAGTACACGACCAAAATTATATATAAAGATTCAAAGGAGAAATTCCATCGTATAAACATTATAAGGTTAATTATAAAGTTCAAACAAACCAATGAGTGGTTAAATCAGTTTTTTTTTTCTTTCTTTGTGAATAATTAATTAATCTGTTACAACCCAGAAATTAAGTAGAATATACATAATTTATTTACCTTATAATTCCCACCCGCAATAACCGAATATGGCTAGGAGAAATAAACAAGTAAACTTCATAAAGAATTAATAAATAAATAAATATCAATTTATTTTTAATCCCCAAGCAAAGAAAATTGAGCTTTCCGCTTTGTATGCTTTAAAAACCAGTGACAAAAAAGTACGGATTCTCACTTTTAAATTAGTTAGCAAACAAAGCCACAATAGAAACGATGTACCAAAAGCCACCATCAGCAGCTGTATCACTTATCCTAATGCCAGCATTTGAATTGTTTGAAGAAGAAGAAGAAGAAGAAGAAGAAGAAGAGTTGCTTGAATCACTTGAAGTATTGTTAGTTGAAGAACCTATACGGAACAAAAAAAAATCATTATTACTATTATTATTATTATATGAAAACGAAAATAATGAAGCATTATTTTTGGTACAAGCAAAAATAAATATAGGGTTTTGTCTTAAACATTCCAAAGTTTTTTTCTAATTAGGTTTTATGTTTAACTTTAACTCAGTCCAACATGATTCTCGTTTTTTAATAGTTTTGATCATTTAGATGTAAAAAAATATTGAATGAATGAATAAATAAATAATAAATAAATGAATGAGCATCAAGAGAAACTGCGAATTTAGAAATGAAAATAATAAAAAAAAAAATTACCTAGATTTGAAGGGGTTGATGAAATAGTTGGTGAGGCACCGGGCGAGGTTGCTTTAAGTAAAAACAAAAAGAAACCAATAATTAGATACACAGATAAAATAATCATGTACAAATAAAAAAATACGTTAAAAAAGACTGAGTCAAACACCAATGGCCTCAAAAAAATTATTTAAAAAAAAAGAAACCCAAAAATTGTTGCCAAATAGACAATATTAAAATAAAAAAAAATGATTCTACGCTCAATGATGAAGTTTATAAAGTTTAAATACTTCTCATCATCTCACGTGTCCATTTAACTATAAGAAAAGAAATTATCAAATTGATATAATTATTTGAATAAACACATGTCAATTTCAAAATTATAGTAAATTAGAGGATTCCAAAAGTTAAAAAATTCTTGTATGGAAACTTTGTGCTATTTACTTTCTATATAAACAAACAAACATGGAGAACATTAAAAATCTAAAACGGGAATTAAAAGAAAAATTAATTTCAAATGTGATAATTTTATCTATATAAATATATTACAATAATGTAGAGGAAGATTTTTCATCAAAGAATAATAACATGATGTGAATTAATGAAGAAGTTTAATTCAAGCTTTGAACCTATCAACGCATGCAAGGAACTTAGGTGTAATCATGAAGATTTTTTTTAACAAAGAATTAATTAGCAAGCGGGAAATTAAAATCTTACGCACCATTGTTGCAAACAGATACATCAACATCAATGCCACATGCCTTAGGGAGTGCCAAGGCTTCATCCTTGGTGAGGTTGACACTCTTCAAGAGTTCCGTATTATCGAAGACCTTGCAAAGGCATTGTTTCTCCTGTGTGATCATGTCCTTCAATGGGGAGCAACAAGTCGCAGGAGGTGAGGGAGAATGCATGAAGGGCTGGCAAGGCATTAGCTTTTGCATGCATGGCATTGCATCTGCAGAAGCTCCTCCTTGAGAAGCGGCTGTAGTTGCGGCAGCCGCACCGCTTGGTTGATGTACCTGTTGAAGAACGCCTGCAAGGCCTTGCTCCAAACTGTCTACACTTTTTGTCAGATCCATTTGTCGATTTTCTTGTGAGAAACCTTGGAGACCCCACGAAAGGAAGAAGAGAAAAATGCAGGTAAAAACCAGCTTGGAATCCATGGTTTTAATTTCAATGAGAATTAATTGAACCCCGAATCAAAAATTAACTTGTTTTTTTTGTATTATTAATTAATGAAGAGCGAAGGCAAAGAATAAAAAAAAATGAGATTCGTTTCCCTTTTTCTCTCTAGAGCTAATTTTCTCTTTAAAAAAAATGAGTATATATACATATATAGAAATTATGAATTGCTATGTATAGACATGCAATTCTTAGATTGGAAGTTTGAGTTTGCTCCTATTATCTCTACATTGAAGAAACCGTTTTTCAGTGGTTACAGATCTTTTCTCTAAAAGGCATATGTATTGAAAATATTTGTAGTTAATAATTAACACCTAATCCTATTTAGAATTCCATTAAATAAAAGTCATACGTTTTGGAATGAATTTACTTTTTTTTCCCCCTACTATTATTATTTTTGAGTAAATTAATTACACAAGTGGCCTCAAACGTTGGGACAAACACCATTTTTATTTCTAAATTTAAAAAAGTAACTTATTTGTCTTTCACTATCAAGAATCATAACAAAGGTCATTTTTAAAAAAATTAATTTGTCCGTTAACTTTTCCATTAAGTATCAATTGGTATCATGATTGATGTGTATAAAAAGGTTTATTTAAAAAAGAAAAAAAACCCTTAATTTTGTTTAGGATATACAGGTATTTTCAAATTATTTTCTATAATTTAAATTTTGTAAGTTTATTTGAAGAATATGTCTAGCATTATAGATATAGAAAATAGGCCAAAAAAGGATGTTACCATCGGAGGAAGGGCGAATTCGATTCTCACTATCGATTTGACTTCGTGAAGGGTTGATACACTTAACAGAGTTTGATAGAAGCTAGTGATGCAGGATGATAAGTAGTAAGTTAGTTAGTAAGCCCATTATATGAGTCCAGTAGTCAAAAGGTTCATTAGAGCCCAATACTTATTCAGCTTGTCAAACCCATGGTTGTATTTTCTTATTTTCTTATTTCTATCACATTTTAGTGGGAAGTCATTCGTTATGTGGGAAGATATAATTCTAAGATTCTTTGAGGGTAGGAGGAGTGCATATAGCATTTTAATATTGCATTGTAATGACAGACAATGAATTAAGAAAATTCCTTTCTCTTTGATATTTTTTCTTTCTGGAATTCTCTAGTCTTATTTCTCTTTTCTTCTTTATTTTTTCTGTATCGACTCAACTTGAATGCACCAATTTGGTATCAGAGCTTCGATTTTGGCTTCAATGGCGGACAATATTACCACTAGATTACTGAAGGAAGTCAACCAATTATAGTCTGAGATGCAACAACAAAATAAAATGGTGGACATGAAGTTAGAGGGAATGTGAACGAAAATGAGATTGGAGCTTTAAAAGATTCTTGATCGGTTGCTGCCAGTTCATGAAAAACATCAATCTACTGATAACAAGTCTGTTCAATCTCTATGTTAGTAATTTAGAATGTGGTGTATCTCACATTGGATAGAAAGATTTAATTATTGGTGAATAAAATTAATTTCTATATTAATTTTATTCATATTTTAAAATAATTATGTTTGAATAGAAATAATTATCATATGATAAATGATCATAACTATTTGAATATAAATATATTGTTATTCATAAAGATCATGATTTATACAGAAGGTCATAACTATCTGAATAAAATTTTATGTCTATTCATTCATTATAAATAAATCTTTTAGTATAACTATTTTCACTATTTCTGATTAGAGAGTTTGAGGCTTTGTTGTATCTTAAAGGCGTAATTGTCTTTAAAAAATATTCTTCACGCCTCAAAGCCAAAATTCTTTTTAATTATTCCTCTTCTCTTATTTATTTTTTCTATCACTTTAAAGGTAATTATGAGAAATTTATATTTTGTATGAGTAAGATACAAGGAAAAGAAATTGGCATGATTTGGAGATCAATATTAGAAAAAGTTCAAGGTGTCAAAGGATTAATGTTTCTATGGACCAACATGTTAATTTTCATAAAGATCTCCATTAGAGGTATGTATTTTATTTTTTTGCATACTAATGAAATAAATTGTTAATGTGTTTATCTCATTCAATCAATCTTTTTACTAGCAATTATGCAAAAAAAAAAAAATAATTTGATTACATTGCATAAATTTATACATATACTGAAATTGACTCCATAATTGGGTTTAATGAATTATATTATATTTATTTGAAAAATCGATACTTATAAAGACTGAGATGAAAAATAGCCTGAAAACATAAAAAAGAAAGACGTGAATTGATCTACAATGAAAAAAATTATCACTTGTTATCAAGTAACAAATTAAATTGGGTTATAATGGAATGGCCGATTGTTTAATTGTCATGTCTTCGTTATATATAGAACAGGCAAATTGTCCCATGATTTCTATGAAAACAATCAGAAATGAGTAAAGGAATTTACCATGAGAAACTAGATGCAAGTAAAGAATATATGCAAAAAATAAAATTTAGCTACAAAATTAGTTTTATTATTAAATCATGGCACGAAAATTGAGATAATAAGTTGAGTCAAGCTATTTTTATGATTCTATCTTTGTTGGTCGTTTATAAATAAAATGTTAATATAATTAAAAAATATTGAAGCATTTGTTGGTTACTAGCATTTTGAAGAATGCTAATCAATGTCTAATTAGGTGTGTTTATATATTAGAAAAGAACATGCAAATTCAATGTTCCAAAGGCACCAATACATGTATGTGTTTAATTTCATTTTATGATGGCATGGAAAATATTGGTACAATTTACCATATATTACGAAAATGAATTGAATATGACGGAATTTCTTTCTTATACATATAAGAAAGATATAGACTATAGAGATAGAAAGCCATCATCCAATTAATACATTATTGATTAAAGACAATGAAGGTATTTTTGCTTCTTGTACTTGAAAAAATGGCCTTTTGTAAGCTGTTAAAATAGGAAGTGAACAAGTTTTCGAGGTTTTCAATAGTTTCATGACAATTGCAAGGATGTGGCTAGTTATATACCATATTAATAAATGGGCTTAGAAAATAATATTAGTTTGTGAAAGCCGTAAGCCTTAGAGTTAGCCAATTAATGATTTAACCAATACAAATTCATCATGAATTTTTGCATGAAATATGAGTAGAACTCATATTATAATTATTGTTTATACTATTTTATGAAAATGATTCTTTGGATTTATGTTTCATGACTTATTGATATGGTGATCTAGATGAATATATTGGTCACAAAATGATTGTGAAAGTATTTGAAATTGGAGTTAAATATACTATGGACTCTTATTATTTATTGGCATATTGATCCTATTAGTAAAGTTTGAATTTATTATATATCTAAAAATGTTATGACCAATTAAAAGTGGTAAATAAGAGATATATAAGTTACACAATGATTGAGAAACAAAGTTCTCATAAAATTTTGAAATCAAGTTTAAAGGTTTTAATAATCATAAACTCAGAATTGGCCATTGGACAATTATTATATGCATTGAAAACTCATGATAACATTTGAGATAGTTGGTTTTCACTAAAAACCATCATTATAAATGAGATAATTTTAATAGCCAAATCTACATGATTTGTAGGTATGAGGTAGATTATTATAGTTGGCTTAGAATAGCCATAAACCAAAATTGATGCCACAATCTTGATCATGTTGTGGTAGTTTTCTTATGTATATGATCTACTTCATGGGTTATACAAATGATTTATCATCTATGGTTTTATATAGTGAAAATTTCAAAGTATATTTACTTTGGAAGCCATGAATGATTTAAAGATCTTGTGAACTTGAAAACCTTTATAATAGCAAAAGAATGTTATTTGATCCATTTGGGTGATGAAAATGGTTTTGTGCATGGTAATAAAAAAATTGTTAATAGTGGTCATGATGAAATAGATTCATATAAATATTTATGAATTGACATAAAAGTCTTAAAAGGAGACTATAGAAGCATGATTATATTTAAAATCTGCTTATTGATGTAAGCTCTTATGTTGAGTTAAAATATAAAAGTTTTGAAACTTTTATTGAAAATTAAGGTATCAGCTAATTATTTTTCACTAAAGGTGGATTTGAAGGTCTCCTACTAAAAAAAAATCAAATAGTGAAAAGATAAATGAAATGGCAAATTGATTAAGTATATATGATATCTTGATAATTGAATGAGATATTCTTTAATAACAGAATGCATACTTGCACATGGTGGGGATGATAAGAATTAAAAGAAATAAAAATTACCACCATAGTGTTGTAAGATTTTAGTATAATTTTATGAGCAAATTATACAAGCTAATAAGTTTAAACACTTATTAAAGTAAAATCATTAAAAGGTCCTTCAAAATCTTAAAAGGACTAAAATTGTTTGGTTTATTTATTGAGTTGTACCAGAAGTATAATTATATTAAAAATGTATAAAAGTATGAAAATAGAATGGTTGAAATTAATAAATATAGAGTTATGGCCACAACCAAAACCGACTATTTCTTAAAATGATAAGAATGAGGCAATAATGTCTAGAGCATATAAATGATATGCAAAATGAAAAAGTTTTGATATATTAGCCTGAAGTGATTATATTAGAGATTCAATCTCAAATGTGAATAATTATCATATAAGAAAATTAAATTCCAGGATATTTGGTTAGTAGTATTACAAGTAGAATGGATTTAAACCGTTACTATTAGACACCAATAATGGGAACCCAACTTTGAAATAGTAACCTCTAATTACAAAGTTTAATGGGTAAAAATAAATTATTATTATTATGTGTCTGTTAAACACCAGTAAAATTCATTCAAATTTTAGAAGCTAGCGTGATCCATTGCATAAGATGGATGAGTTTTTATACTTTTAATGAAGTTTTAAATATCTAAAGCAATGGAGACATAATGAAAACTATACCTTTATAAACATAGAATTGGTATCGTTTCAATAAGAAAAATTAAGGTTTTTCTTGATATGTTTATGAATAGGATAAACACATGGCCATAATAGTGCTAAAAACGGTTATAAACCTCTACCAGAAGAATAAATAAGTATTATATATGTTATATCTTTAATTCTAACACTAGGAGTTGAGGTTTAATTTGTGGACACCATCAATTTCGTTAGAATTCTAAGATATATACCCTAATTGAATATTTAAATCAAGAGATATATTTTTGTATTTATAATATTTATTTGTGTGAAAAGTAAAAACTAAGCACCAACATTCCAAACTAGTAGGGGATTATTAGCAATTTAGAATGTAGTGCATCCCACATTAGACAGAAAGATTTAATTATTGATGAATAAAATTAATTTTTGTATTAATTTTATTCATATTTTAAAATAATCATGTTTGAACAGAAACAATTATCATATGATAAATGGTCATAACTATTTGAATATAAATAGATTGTTATTCATAAAGATCATGATTATACAGAAGCTCATAACCATTTGAATAGAATTTATATCTATTCATTCATTATAAATAAATCTTTTAGTATAACCATTTTCATTACTTCTGATTGGAGAGTTTGAGGCTTTGTTGTTCCTAAGGGCATACTTGCCTTTAAGAAAGTATTCTTCATGTTTCAAAGCCAAAATTCTTTTATGTTATTCCTCTTCTCTTATTTAATTTTTCTAACACTCTATGGCTCAAGATTCAACACCAGTTGGATCTTCAACAGCAATTATAGCTTGTCAACTAGAATCCTACAAAGTATTCAAGCTTGAATGTCCTAAGTTTAATGAAAATGACTTTAAGGGATGGTTTATGAAGTTGGAACAATGTTTTGAAGGATAATGGGTTCTTGAAGGGTCTAAAGTAAGGGTTGTTATGCTAAGTTTGGAAGGTAAGGCTTTGTAGTGGTATTAGCACTATGCTAGGGGTCCAAAGAGGCTTGGATAAGCTAAACTAGAATGCCTATATAGCTGAGATGCAGGACAGGTTTATAGCTAGGGAATTTGAGGATCCCATGTCTAAGCTAGTGGAGCTAAAATAAACAAGCAATGTAGGTAAGTACCATGATGAATTTATTAGAATAATTAATTTATTGCAATTATCTGATAGCTATGCATTGAGTATTTTTGTTAGTAATTTAAAACCTAAAGTTGCTCAATAGCTTAAACTATTTAAGTAAAAGACCTTCAACTAAGCCCTTTACATGTCCTAACAAATCAAATCCACTATGCATCATCATGTTAAAAGACCTACATCAATATTCAAACCAACCACATACTCTTATGTAACCAATACAGTTTTAAGAACCAACACCCTACCACATTCATTGCCTACCCTAAAGGCACCCTCAAGTCTATATCGTTCTTAATACCAAACACTAAACCTTAATATCTAGCCTTTAAAACAAATATTAACCCCAATCAACCAAAAATAACTAGACTTGCTACCAAAAAATTGTCACCTACTAAAATGGAAGATTATGAGGCAGAAAGGCTTGTGTTATTAGTGTGAGGATAAGTACTCACCTGACCATAAATGTGCAAAATCCTAATTATACCAAATGTTGATGGATGGATGTGAAGAGGAAGAATTAGAACCTAATATGCAACCTAAGAGTTCATACCCTATCCACACTGAATCCTTGCTACAAGAGGAATCTGAAAATACTTTTTTAATCATATATTTACATGCTATGTAAGGAACAAAAGGATATCAGACTATGAGGGTGAAGGCTTTAATTAATAAACATACTTATGTGGCTTTGATTGATTCAGGTAGCACATATACTTTCATTGATGTTCTATTGTTAAGGGTTTAGGTTTACCTATTTGGCTAGGCTGTAAGTTGACGGTCACAATCATGGATGAGGGTAGTTTATTTACTACTAGTGATTGTAAATGAGTTAATTGGTTAGTATAAGAAGATGGTTTCACTTCTAATCTTATGGTGTTACCATTGAAAGGGTGTGACATGGTTTTAAATGTGTAGTGGTTAACAATTCTAAGTCCAGTGGCCTAGAACTTCAACACATTGACTATACAGTTCCGATACAACTTTAAATGGTGTTTATTATAAGGTATACAACTAGGGCCAATCCAAGTAATAAGTGAAAAGCATATTTTAAAGCTTTTTTCTTCCCTCGTGGCCAGGACTAGTCAACATCCTTATGCCTTTATGATCACAACTAATTTGCAGACTTAGTTGTCAACTTCTATACTTGAGGAAAAAGAAGATTTAGTCGGCAAAATAGCCTTGGAGGTTTTATTACATGATTATCAAGAGATATTTGGATTGCCAAAAGGGTTACCACACCATAGGTTACAATGTCATAGAATTCCTCTAATGAATTAAGCCTAAGCTGTAAAAGTTAGACCTTATAGACATCCTACCAGTCAAAAGAATGAAATCGAGAGGATGATCAAGGAAATGCTAAATAATGGCATTATTAGAAATAGCAGCAACTCATTTGCATCTCCTATTATGATGGTGAAAAAGAAATATGATTCTTGGAGGTTATGCATAGACTATAGGCAGCTAAACCAACTTACTATTAAAGATAAATTCCCTATTCCCTTGGTGGATGAACAACTAAATGATCTAGTGGGAGCTACATATTTCTCTAAATTTGATTTGAGATACAATTACCTTCAAATTAGGATGTGTGAAAAAGATATCCACAAGATAGCTTTTAGAACTCATAAAAGGCATTATGAATTCTTAGTAATGCCCTTTGGACTTACCAATGCCGTATCCATATTTCAAAGTTCAATGAATTCACTTTTCTAACCTTACCTTAGGAAATTTGTATTGGTGCTCTTTAATGATATCCTAGTATACTCCCCAGATTGGGACACTTATTTGAATCACTTGAAGATTATTTTTGATGTGCTTAAAACCAATCAACTTTTTTGTTAAGAAGAGTAAATGTTAGTTCGATGCAAGAGAAATAGATTACTTAAAACACGTTCTCAGTGCTCAAGGTATAACTTTGGACAGAAGTAAGGTGTAGTATATTTTTTATTAGCCATTACCCATGATGATAAAAGAGTTAAAGGGATTTCTTAGTCTTACAGGGTATTATATGAGGTTTATAAAAGGATATGGAGTACTTGCTAAACCCTTAATTAAGTTGCTTAAGAAGAACACCTGGAAATGGACTAAAGTTGTAACTTAAGCATGGGACCAATTAAATTTAGCCATGACTACAACACCCATTTTGGCATTACTAGATTTTTTAGCTGAATTTGTGATGGAAAGTTATGCTTCTGGGCTAGGCGTTGGGGCTATTTTAACTCAAAATGGAAGGCCTTTAGCTTGCTTTAGCAAGGTGTTGGCACCAAAACATCAAATCCTATCTATCTACGACAAGAAAATGATAGTTGTCTTGATGGTTGTAAAGAAATGGAATGCCTACTTAGTTGGAAGGCATTTCAAGATAAAAACAAACCATCAAAGTCTGAAATTTCTTCTAAAGCAACAGGCTATTACTTCAACTCAACAGAGGTGGGTGACAAAGATGATGGGCTATGATTATAAGTTTACTACAAAAAAGGTTCAGCTAATATAGTGGCTGATATGTTATCAAGAAATCTAACAATGCAAGGTTCTCAACTTATGTCCATCTAGGATTCAAATAGCGACCATAAAATTACGATAGTGCCACCACCCGCCACTGTTATTGGATGAAATGCGATTGAAAAATTCATTCACAATCAAAACGGTGGCCACAAAATAACGGTGTAATAAGGAATAGGACAATAACGGACCGTTATTGCTACTATTTTATTTTCCTACTCACGGATCGATAGTTCAAGATAAAAATAAAATTTCAACATTGTAAAATAAAGCAATAAGCTTGCAAAAGTAAAAGTAAAAGCAAAAGAAAAAAAATAAAACTCTGAACCTCAGGTCCTCAGCATCAAAATCAATCTAAAAACAAATTAGAAAATAGACAAATTATTTATCAACAATTCCATCGGCACTTTGGCACCCAAATTCAAATCAACCTCAAGTTTTCAATCAACGTTCAAGATCAAATAAGGTAAGAAAAGAAAGTTAAATTACCTTTTTTTTTTTTGCAAAATTTTTGTAAAATGATGTCTGTTGTGAGAGTTTGAGAAAGACAAATGAGGTATTCTATAGGTACTAAGTAAGTGATAGTGATGAAGAGATACGAGAGAAAATGAGAGATGAAAAAAAAAGAAAAAAAGAAGAAGATTCTCAAAGGCCAAGCTTCAGAAGCAAGAAGAAGACGAACAGAAGATAGCAAGTTGGGTTCCTGGGTGGGTTTGCTGGGATTAGACAAATTGGGAGATATTGGGGCATGTGGGTGGATGGGGGATTTTGTGGGGTGGGATAGAGTAAGGGTGGGGCCATTGGAGGGAGGTGGGGGGGATGAATTTTTTATTTAATTTTTAAAATTTTTTTAGATAAAATTTAATTAGAGGTTTTAAAAATTTATAATTGAAAAAATAAGAGATTAATAATTTAATATAAGATATATAGAGATTTTAGATGAAAAATTTTGATAATTTTTTTTGTATAAGTTAAATGAAAAATAATTAAAATTAAATATTATATTTTAATTTTGTTATATATTAATTTATGATTTTGTATTTGAAATTTAATAATTTTTTTGTTGTTTTGGTATTTATATTGTTGTCAATCTTTTGATATTAGATTAATTTTTATTATTTTTGTGTAATTATTGAAAAATTTATTTATTATATAATTATTGAAAATAATTTGTGATAAAAAAATTTATATCAATTAGTGTATCAAAAAGATTAAGTTACTTAATAAACTTAGCATTTTATGATCTATTACTCTTGTTAAGATTAAAAATTAAAAAATAAATAAATTTAAAATTATTATATTTTTAAGTTTGTAATTTTATTAAATATAGATGCTTGGTATTTAACATATTATGTTTTGTTAATATTTAATTTGTCTAGAATTAATATTTAATATGAACTTTGCCAAGAAAAATTTTGTGGATAAACCAAATATGAATGCTTTATTATAATCTAAATAAAATTGTGAATAATTTTTTTAGAAAATAAAGAATATAGTGTCATAAACTATTTTAAAAATAATTGAATAAGAGTTTTAATAATTATAATTATAATTATAATTATTACATTTTATAATAAATTATGCAAAAAAAAAAAAAATTTCATGACGTCAATGACCACAATGACCGCAATGATTTTCGTTATATTCAAAAACACAATAAACGCGACACGACCGAAAACGTGATAACGATCGTTATTTAAATCCCTATCCATTTCAATAATACACAGTAGCCTATTAGTCAAGATTCTTGGAAGCTTGATGCTAGATTACAGAAACTGATCAATGCACTTAAAGTCAGTCCTGGATAGAATTCTTAAGTATAGCCGGTATGGGGAACAATTGCGGAGAAAAGGAAAGCTTGTAGTTGGTAACCATCCTGACTTAAGAACTGATGGCTTATTTCCATAACAGTCCCTCGGGAGGCCATTCAGGGACACAGGCTACCATTGATAGAATTGCTGGTGTATTGTAGTGGAAAGGATTAAGGAAGGAAGTGAAAATGATGATTAGAGAATGCATCACTTGTCAACAGTACAAATATGATAATTTTGGTACCCTTGGACTACTCCAGCCTCTACCTATTCCTGACAGAGTTTGGGCTTATATAAGTTTGGATTTTATTGAAAGGCTACCAAGGTCAGAGGGAAAAGATGTTATTTTGGTGGTGGTCAACAGGTTAAGCAAATACGCACATTTTATTGTCATAGCCCATCCTTTTACAAACAACAATCTGTGTGCAACAGGCACTGTATGAAACTATCTGCTAGTTATTTTGGGCCCTTTCAAGTGTTGAAAACGGTTGGTAAGGTAGCATATCAGCTGCAACTACCACTGAGGTCTCGAATTCATCCTATTTTTCATGTGCCTTAACTCAAGCAACACATTGGCAATATCCTCAGTTAAAGTCAGTTTCCTGTGATTGGCATTGATGGCATCATTGTCAAGGAACCATTGCAGATTCTTGACTGAAGGATGATAAAGAGGGGAAATAAGGCCGTGACCGAGGTGCTGGTGAGTTGGACCACTAAATTTCTTGAATATGCTACTTGGGAGTTGTTATACCATCTGCAAAAGCAATATCCACACTTTAATCTTTGAGGACAAGGATTGTTTTAACGAGAGGCGTATTTGACGCAGGATGATAAGTAGCAAGTTAGTTAGTAAGCCCATTATATCAGTCCAGTAGTCAAAAGTTTCATTAGAGCCCAATACTTATTCAGCTTGTTAAACCTATTGTGGTATTTCCTTATTTTCTGTCACATTTTAGTAGGAAGTCGTTGTGGGGAGCTGTAATTCCGAGATTCTCGGAGGGGAGGAGGAGTGCATATAGCATTACAATATTGCATTGTAACGACAGACAATGAATTAAGAAAATTCATTTCTCTCTGTTTCTCTTTGGAATTCTCTGGTCTTATTTCTCTTTTCTTCTCTGTTTTTCTGTATTGACTCAACTTGAGTGCGCACCAGCTAGAGGGACCTAAATCTAACCCCTCACACTAGATCAGAGAAGAGCTTGATCTAGCTTGACCCTCCCGCCAAATCCAGCCACACAAAGGGCGCTTTCGCTTCAGCTATTGGAGTCAAGGGTAAGGGGTCGGATTCCACCATTCCGCCAAAAGAAATAATAGATGAAAAAAAAAAAGAAGATAAAAGATAAAATTTATTCTTTATCAAATTAATGTAGAAATATTTTATATTATTATAACTTATTTAACTTTTACAAAAAATCATTTAAATTATAAAATAAATATTATTTATTTAGAAAAGTACAAAAAAAAAAAAGGAAAAGATTAAAAATATATTTAACAAAAATAATATAAATTCAATGCTTTTTTAAATTTTTATTTAGTTTTTAGTAAGTTAATTGTTTTTATATTTTTATAAATTATTTCATTTTTAAAAGTTAATTTAAATTATAATACAAAAATCATTTTGATTTTTCTCTAATCACAAAATAATTTTATTAAAAGAAAGTTCACCTCATATTTTTTTGATACACATCAAAGACATATGGATGAATCTGTTAACATAAGTCAAATACGTCTTCAAGCCTTTGGTCTAATTGCTAAAAGTGTTTGGGGACATCAAAGATCTGATTTTGAATCAAACAAATCAAACACATGTTATCTATGTAGCATTTAACAAAAAAAAAAATGATGCTTAGATAATAGAATTATCGATTTGTTTAGATTATTGACAATTAGGGACTAACAATTTTTAATTTTTGAAGTTTATATATAAAAAAGGTACGTGCCTCAAAGTTTTTAAATCATGTGTATATTTTTAAAAAATACTTGTAATTTATTCTTTTTTAACCTAATTTTTGTTTTCATTTTAATGGAATATGCAGGAAAGCGAAAGCGCTAAAAAATGTAATAAAATTGAATACATAAAAAAGTTGAAAAAACTTAAAAAAAAGAATTCAACGCATATTGCATATTCTCTAAAACATTTTGAAATTCTATTCTTCTAAGAAAGAGTAGATAAAGTTGTCTTCGTATCGTAATTCAATCAAAATCGCCGCTGGCCGACCCTCCCCCTTCTCCCTTACCTTCATCCCCTTCAATCTCTGTTCCCTTTCTCTTTTCTTCCTCTCCCAGACTCCTTTCCTCACTTTTTTTTTTTTTGAAATTTTTTTATTTTTATTTCAAAAGTGAAAAGTTAAAAACAAAGATTTTTATATTTTTCATATTTTTGTTTTCCAAAAATTTTAATGTCAATATATAAAAGAAAAAAGGCATTGAGAATTATATGTTTAGTTTAAAAGACTTTTAAAACTGACTATACGATCAAACTTTTTTACCGTCAAATTGATAATTTCGGCGCAAAATGATATTTTTTTTCAAATTAATGGATTGACCGTAAATTAGGAACAAAACTAAAGGAGATGAATAAAATTTACCTCAGATTTTAACCGTGGTATTTCCCTCAGGAAAGAAAAAATAGCACTAACTTTTGGGTAAAAAAAGCTTAGCCACAGCATGCCATTTTACTAAAATATATGGTAGAGAATTCCCACAATATTGCCATCCATGTCTAGCATTGTTTTTTTTTTTTTTTTTTAAATCATTGTAACTAAGAGTTTAACAATTTCCCAATAGACCTCGTGATTACGTTGATTAACATGTGTTCCAACTGACAGGCTTGTAAAAGAAGCCGAGTACAAATCAATTTGCCGGAGTCTACCTTCCTTTCATTGATGGGCTCAACGTCAGCCTGCATATTGGGCAATCTTCCTTTCAAGTGAACTTTTATCAGCCCCAACCACCTTATCAACTTCCTTTCCATTTCTTATAAAGAAAAAGGTAGGAACACTGCTAATATTCCAGCACGCAGCCACATCCCTACCCGCATCTATATCAACTTTTAAGAACACCACTTTCGAATATTTTGCAGCTAAACTTGTATAAAGAGGAGAAATGAAGCGACAGGGACCACACCATGTTGCAGTGAAGTACAATATCACCAGGCGAGATGTTCTTGTAGCAGCGTTCAACTTAGTTTCCAGCTCACTGGTGGAGTGAATGCCAATAACCTGCCCTGTAATTTTCAAAAAGCACCGTAAGGTAACATATATGGATGCTTGTCCCATAACCAACAGTAATGCAATTCACATGTGCACAAAAGAAATAATCCTAATGGTTGGCGGTGTGGACTCTTCCAACTGATCCCATGAGATTTTATGATCCATAAGTTGTCTCAAAGCAACTATAAAATGATCCACATGGAGGCCATTCTACCAGTTTAAAAAGCAAAAAAAAAAAAAAAAAGAAAAACAGAACAACAGAACAAGAAGAATTAATAAGAGAAATGAATAAAACAGCACAAGTAGTAGTGACACAAGAAATGCATTACCTATGTAGACTTAAGGTCAGTATCGCAAATGGTTTGTTATAGCCATGTAGAAAGATTTTCCAGTCTCTTAGGCCATTTTGAGTCTTTAATTACATTATGAACACTTCTTTCTAGCTTGTTCAAATGCTTTTCGCTTGAAAGATTATATGAGGCATACTGGATATTGAAGAATAGTGGCATAGCAAAAAGAAAAATTCACTAGGGTTTTGTCAGAAGTACAATTATCTAACATGACACTTTTATTCTTTATACTATTATGTTAAATCTAAAAGTTTTAGATATGTTAAAAAATTAAATATATTATCTCTCTATTTCAATAAAAACTTACTACAATTATCTCATGCTTTTGATAGAGTCATCCCCGAATTTTGCGTTAAGTTGGTTATATACCGTCTGGATACCTTTTGCTTCGGAAAATTGAAAGAAAAAAAAAAAAAGAAAAACAGATATATTTAGATACAAGGCAAATTATATTTTAAATAAGTTAAAAATTAATCCTTGTGATAATAAAATCCAGAATATTATATGTAAATAAATATATAATATATCTCAAATGATATGAAACAATTATATTTTAAAGTATGTCACATTTAACATATTAATGCTTATTAACAACCACTAATTAGAGTTTAAGACTAGACAGGATGGATTTATGGGAATGGGAGAGGGCTACCTCCCATTGTGTAGCCCAATATCACTTGTACCAAAAATTTATATATTTATATTAATACTAATTAAAAGACTTTTTAAGATTTTTTACATATTGTTAATTGCCATCATAAAATTAAATGAAAATTTTACTTATTTGATCCTTCTATTTTAAGTATTTGTTCAATTTTAATGGGGTCAAATAAGAAAATTACAAAGAATTTAACTAACCCTTATTTATAAACATAATCTTTCTACTGTCAAGTGGGGTCAATTGATCCCACTCAACACAATGTAGCTACTCTATCAAAGAAAAATCTTTTCTAATATGTCATCTTGATCAGGATTTGAGTTACAATTTTGTCAATAGAGATAGACTGAAAAGGTTCATTTTCTTAAACATCTCTTAACTTAAGTTCATTTTCCCTACTTCTATTACAATTAATTAAAACCCTAATCTCTGAAACATTATGCTTTGAAACAAATAAAGAAGAAAGCTCAATTTAGAGATCCCGCATCACTAATGGTCCATTTGGTAGGAAGGTAAGAAAGGGAATGACAAGAAAAAAATTTAACCTAATGGTTGAGCTACAAAATAGCACATATCATAATCCCTATCATTAGATTAAAAAATTTTCCATTCTTCCCCCTTTCTATCCTCCCCACCAAACATAGCGAAAGCAAAGCATTATATTTTTCACCATAGCATGTCCTAGACTAAAACATAATATATCCTAGGCCATCACAAGCAAAATGCTATCAAGACAAGCTTTCAGAAGAAGTTTCCATTTGACAATGTTAGATTTTTTTACAGTATCATGTATCTTCTACAGAAACTATAAAGAATAACCGATTTGAAGTCATCTTCTTTTTTTTCTTTTGCTTTTTGATAAGTATAAGGAAAGACACATGAAGCTATTAAGAAAAGCTTTTAGTATAGAAGTTTCCTTTTGAACAAGTTACAATCTGTATCATGTATCTTCTACAGAAACTATAAAGAATGGCCAATTTTAAATTCTTTTTTTTTTTTTTTGATAAGACAAATTTTAATCTTAAGGAAAGGCACATGAAATTGGACTAATTCATCTATAGATATCAGAAAGGAAACCTAAAAACAATCCTTCAAAAGATATTCCAAGTCTGAATAAAAAAGCTAGATCGGGGAAAAGAAATAGAGTTGACAGTCACAAACAACAATCTAAGAATGTGCACAAAATATCCTAATGCATTTCCCAGGCAAGACCAGTTTCAACCCTATCAGTCCCCAAACAAGCCTGCTTAGTTCATATTTTCTACGTTAAAGGAGACTCATGGGGTTCATTCACAATGACTGCCTTGAATCAGAGATACCTACTTTACATTCTGTAATTTCACAACTACTCCCAGGATCCTTCACTATAAGTCGCTCAAAACTTCCATTTTTTTACTTTTGTGCTTAACATCTGAGACGCTTTGAACTCAAAGAAGGATTTTCATACTTTAAAGTTCCCAAAGATTTTCAGATCCTCCAATCTAGGCTTCTATCTTCTTGGTCTTAATTCTTTTTGCAGATAATAGAGCCTATAATCCCAACAGAATTGTGAAACCACGATAATTCATCAGTATAAACTGTAGTTTTGGTTAAATGTTGTTCAGAAACCTGTTCAACCAAGTAAGCTAATAAAGGATAACAGATATGGCGAAGACAGTCTGTATGGGGTTTATGATGGGCTTGTCTAAGAAATTAAAGACTTTAGGGTACGAACCTATGATTAAAAAGGATTAGGGTTTGACTCAATTATCAATGAATCTTCAAAGAGGGATGACAATGTGGAAATGTCTGGAAAAGGCTGGTAGAATTTTTCTGCAGCAACATAATTGGAAGACAAGTTTAAAGGTTCTATTCTGCATTCTTGTGAACAGTAAACCATGTTACTATAGAAGTTGAGTTGGACAATAGAAAAAAGAAGAGAACATTCTCAACCAATCAAAAATTTTCATAGAACCTTCACTGTCTCAAGGCCTTCAGAAAATTCAACTCTAAAAAGTCTAGCAAAAAGAGAGTTATCAACTGATATTCAAGGCTTGTGCTTCTCCTGCAGGTTCTTGAAAACATTAGGCTTAGGTATAAACTTAACTGACAAACTAAATATTACTTTAAAACCCTGATAGCTCAACAAATCCATAATCAAACGCAATGATCCATTACTAAACGCTTTCTAGCAAAACGGAAGATTACCAAAATAACTCCAGACACACAAAACTCAATTGAACTGATACTTCAATAATGTCCAATGCGCTATGAAGGGCATCTTCTTTGTTGATGAAAAACACATGATATTAGCCACTTCCAAAGAGGAAAAGATCTATCTAACCAAGCTATTAATGAGTTATTAAACAACTTCATTATAAGCATCAATCATCAGACAATTGATGATTATGATGAACCAGACGAAACTAAACCACATACAACTTCACATCATAAGCATTTTCAACAAAGAGTATTGTAATAAATTTTTCAAGGTCCTTCCCATAGGATTTTTACCGGAAACATAAGCCTCTTTTAGATTCAAGAGTAGCCCTCTCAAAGATGCTGGTAGTCCCAGTTCATTAAAGTTGAACAATCTCTCTAGAGAATGCCTCAGTGGAGGCCTATATAAAGCATATACCACAAGAAAAATGAATAAGAAAGAAAACAATATCCATACCATCTTTTAGAGCAGATAGTGCTTTCTGATCCTGCACAAATTCAAAGATTAATAAGTTTCAGAATAAACACTATGACAGTTATATAAGACAGAACGAAAGTTCGCAATCGATACACAGGGCTGATAATAAACTACTAAATTATTTGACTCACATGGCCCCTACCCACCACATAAAAAATGAAAAATAAAACATCATTTATAAGCTTTCCTTGTAATCATATCTAACAACACCAAAATGAATGATGCCCAAGATAAATGAATCAGCTGTATAGACCACGTTTAAATGCAATAAAAACATCCCAGTTCTTGAATGGTAACTACATGCTTTTACAAAGTAAACTCTAATAGACCAAGAAAATAGAAAATAACATTAGCCTTAAGTGGCAGATGCATACTAAACTTTATTTTCATAAGACTTTCATTGTTCTTAATCATAATGAGCCCATGGCAAAGTTTAGGCACCAAAATAGATTGATAAATATTTCTGCCATATAATTAAACAATCATATTAATTAATTACACTTACTTGTGCTTCAGCTTTCTGCTGTTGACTCTGCCATCCAGTGCTTTTTAATTCCCTTTCTTTCCGCAAGCGTTCATATTTTCTGCGATGCTCTTCAATTTTGTGTGCATTAGGTTCCACCTGCATATTAAAGATGTTACCACGAAAAAGCATTTGCTAAGGAACAATAATCAAAGAACAGAAACATTACCTTTTTGAGTACTGAACCAATCTCCTCATCATAATCTAACTTTGATGCTACATGCAGATCACTTGCTGATTCTTCCCATCGGCCTAGCATGGCCCTTGCCATCCCTCGAACTTTATATCCTTTTGCTGAGTCTGGATTGATCTAAACATAAAAAATTAACTTCAGGTAATCACCATTATGCCAAGCAAATATAAAATAAAAAACTAGAGACTAATTAATCTGATACTTGTTTGCAATCTAAGCAAGCACAGAGAAAGGGAGGGATGATACTTCTAAAGCTGCATCAGCATCATGGATTGCAGCATTCGGTTTGCTCAATTTGATAAAGACACTAGCTGAAAACAAGCATGACAGACTTTCAAGAGAATGATCTCGTAGTAAGAGAGGGAAAAAATAGAAATAAATAAAGTTAGGGATAACTTATGCTTTAAATAAAATTACCTCTAGTGGCATATAATATTGCTGAGGTGGGATTTAACATGATAGCTTCTGTTAGATAATCTATGGCTTCGTCCAGCTTACCTGAGGAGGCAAAGAAACTTAAAATCTGTAAAGAAATGAGCAAAAAAAGAAATCATCAATTCAAAAAGCGCAGCATGCCTTCAGAGATTGCCTCAATAGCTTTTAATTTTTCTGTTTGAGCAGCATCCCGCTTATCCTCTGTAACTTCAACTGAAGGGTCTCCCATCTGAATTAAAAGAAGCAACATTTACTAGTTTAGCATGAAAGTCGATTACAGTCCACCAAACTGAATTAAAGACATAGAAGAAATCATATAGGAAGGATCACTCACTTTTACTGGAGGATTGTTGTCAGGTTCCACAACACCCGTGTCATCTAACTCGACATCAGACTCAACAATATCATCATCTACTTCATCTGAAAAGGTGCGTTTTTTGGCATCAGAGTGTTGCTGGGGCTCTGCCATGTTAACACCACCTCTATCCTGCAAATTGGTACAAAATATGAAGCTAAATGAAACAGGTATAGTCACTTTCCACCACCATCCCTCCGGAAAATCTTAGCCAAGTTCAGCATATAATTCTCTTTTTGCTAAAATCATAGCACTAGTAAAAACATAAAAAAGAAAAAACACTATCTCTCCAAGAAGGGGAGAAATCAGACAATTAATTTAATTAAAACACCAGCACCATGGAAATAAAAAAAAAAAAAAAAAAAACCCAGTAATAAAAACATAAATCTCAAGCAAAAGACCCTGTTCTTGGATAAAGAAAAAAGAAAGAAAGAATCAAATTTTGCTAGAAAAATCGAAGCTTTAGTTAATAAGCAGAATCTTACCGTTTGTGGGTCAGGTGGAATTTGAGCACCCAGACTTCAAAAACAAGAAATCAAAAAATATGTCAACTCCCCATCAAAGAATCACAAAAGCAAAAGCAAAAGGAAATTTTTTTTTTTAAATCTATATATGCTAAAAAAAAAAAATTACCTTTGGAGATATGACTTGAAGAAGGAAAGAGATGGGCTGTGGAGAATTGAAGGGTTCGATCTGCACTGATCAACAAATAGCTTTAACTCTGATACCTTTGAAGCATCCATCACCATAGCCTTCAAACTTCAAATACATGCCTAAATTTTTGTTCTTCTTTGGCTCTGTCAGCATTTCTTAATAGAATCTATCTAGAAAGCGCGTGAAGACTCTCGTGAAGGGTGGTGGCCCACTTCTTGATCAAATGAAACCGGTAATGTGATGTTGTTGATGTTTTGCTGATCGAAAGGACTGGGGAACTAGTGATGGAGCTGAACGTACATGATCATCAGCCCTTCTGCCTTTGTAAATATTGATAGTAATATATACTTTTCATGCTTTATTTTTTATTCGGGATTATCAAATTTGTATAATACTCATTAAAATTAAAAATTCAACAATTTATTAATAATTATGGTCATTTCCTATGTTTTCCATTATTTGCTTTATAATTTAGCAATATTGATTGCAATCGTTTAGACATAAGGTACGATGATTTTTATTTTTATTTTTTGTGTTTACTACATGTATATATATATATATATATATATATATATATATATATTTCACTCAATTCTATAAATACGGATAATTTCAGTGTGAGAAAAGTACAAACTGTTTTTTTTGTCAAATTATGTCAAAAGTTTTTATATTTTGTGAAAATTTAAAATTTAATCCTTGTATTATAATTTATACATATTTAATCTTTATATTATTTTAATTTAATAATTTTAATTCAATCATTAATTTTATCAATTTTTTATCGTTAAAAATGATAATACAACTATTGATTTAGTGATATGAACATTGATTTTATTGACGTGACATTGATTTTATTGATGTGATATTAACTTGCTAACATAACAATTAAAATCGATGAAATCAATTATTAAATGATGCAAACAGTTTCTGTATTCATACAAAATTTAAAATTTAATCATTTTATTCATACAAAATTTAAAATTAAGTCTCAGTACTCACATGAAAAATTGAAATTTAGTTCTTATAATACAAAAATATTTAGAATTTTTTAGAAATTTTTTAGTTTTTAATTTAAAAAAATATCATAATATTCTATCGTAATATTTTGTCACAACATAGAAAAATCTATCATAATGTTCTGTTATAATTTTCATGTATTGTCATTAAATTTGTCACAATTTTTTTTCACCTATGTGAAATATTGTTACTAATTCCGTCACTATTTCTTATTCATTCCGTCATAAAATATAAATTTGTTATTAATTTTGTCACATTTTTTTGTCATAATTGTAGCATTTTATGGTCATATGAAAAAAAATCTTACATAAATCTATTAAAAATCTATCACAAATTTATCAATATATGATACAAATCTGTTACTACCTCATTTTAATAAAACTATTATTTTTATTAATTTATTAAATGAATTAGAATTATAAGAGTAAAATTATCCATCAAATAGTATTTTTATTCCTTTAAATTAAACTCTATTTAAATAATTTTTTATAATCAAATATAAGTTCAATATTCTAAATACATTAAAATAATTTACTAAACTCAATGTGTATTGATTTTAGAATTAACCTTATTATTTAATTTAACATCATTATTTAGATAAGTTATTTTTTTGAACCTAAAAAAATTGAAAGTTCTCATAATAATATGTAATATTGATGTTTTTGTTTATCAAATAAATCATTTTCTCTTTTCGTTTTATTAGGATTCAAAGTTCGTCTTCAAAAAGGATATGAGCTCGTCTCTTGTAAGAAACTAGGTTTTGAATCTTTTATTTTGTTTGATTGGATGGAATGGTCATTTCATTCATGGTCTATTTCAAGTTCATTACAAATGTAACTCTTTTCAATAATTTAGTTCATTATAAATTTTATTATATGACATATTTAAACTAATTAAAATAATATTAATTTTGATATATTAATTTAAATTATTAATATTATAATTGATTAATATAAATGACAACAATATTATTGTTATGATATTATTGATAATTAATTATATATAATAAAAATAATATATTTCTAAAAAAAATTATATATGAAGGACTAAAATATTTTTAAAAGTTAATATTTTTAAAAAATTAAAATATTTTTATATTAAAGGGATTAAATTTTAAGTTTCGTGTGAGTATAAGAAATATTTACATAATTTAACTATTGATTTTATTCATCTAAATTACCATGTAAGCAAGTCAATGCCACATTAACAAAATCAATGCCAACATCATTAAGCAATAGCTAAGTTAATATTTTTAATGGTAAAAAATTAAACAAAGTTAGTGATTTGATTAAAATTATCAAATCAAAATAGTATGAGGATTAAATTTGTATGAATTATAATGTAGGGATTAAATTTCAAATTTTTACAAAGTAAAGGGATCTTTGCATCTTTACATTGCAATTTACGTCCTTCTGGAATGATTATAAAATTGGAATCTTTGATAAATGGAACTTATGAAGTGTGCCTCTTTTTTTCACTTCCCTATTTTGATAATAACAGCTTCTATATTTCTTCCTTAGCTCTGAATGCATGCAACTAGAGCATGTAATTGTTAATAAATTCTAGTTTGGACTACTTTTAGGAAATAAAACTTCACAGTTGGCAATCCTGTTGCAGGAAAATACCAAAATGGTATAAGAACAAAAAAGGAAGATATTCATAGTCATAATCCATGTCACTTTATTTTGGTGGCCTTGTTAGGAAAGTGAGTTTCAACCCTATGGGTTATTTGACTATTCAAAGGCCATGGGCTTTGTGTTTTTAGGCTTCCTTAAGAGAGCCTTACATAATAAAAGGTAAGGGCTGATTTTTTGGTGAAAAAAAGGGTAAAACAGAAGAGGCACCAAAGAAAGAGAAAAAGTAAAGCTAAAAAATAGATAACAAAAGAAAAAGAATAAGTTGGTTGAATGAAAGTTCATCCATAGTCTGATTGAGTTAAAATTTTGTCAGCAAGTTTATGATTTAAAGTTCTACATTCTGAACAGTAAAAATAGAATTTAATGCTCTCTAGGAACAAATTTAAGGTATATTTGTTGAGTCACCTATTTAGTGAGATTTCTTCAATTATCTTTCTAGCTGTTGATTAGCTTTAGTTTTAGCTAGAGAAGAACTTTGTATATCCATTATTTGATAGTAAAGATTTTTTTAGTGGTTTATAGTTTTTTGTTCTACATTGAAGGGTTTTTCATATAATTTTTGGTGTGTTTTATTTTTCTTACGTTGTTGATTATTGATTATTATCTATTACTGTGAGTTTATTACGATATGTTACTTTTGTGTTGTTGTATTTATTGCTTCAGGCCCAATAAGTGGTATCAAAGTAAGGATTATTTTAAGATATCAATATAAAAGTAACCTAAGATAGAAGTAAATTCTATTTAAGATCATAAATGGTGATACAGGTTTTATAATAAAATTGATAGCATCAAATTATTCAATTTGAAAACCTATGATGAAAGATCATTTATACTATAAAGATTTGTATAAGCTGACATTGATTGATTTGACTAATCAACAAATATGAAATATGAAAGCTGGAAGAAATTAGGTAGAAGACGTTGGCTACAATGAGTTGATATCAACGTGTTTTATCATGTACTATAGAATATAGATGCCCACATTGTTTGAAAAAAATTAACAGCATTGTATGAGAGAAAAACATGTATAAATAAAGTTATGGTTGTTAAAAAGCTTACAATTTTGTAGTATAAAGATGGACGATCGATTATAGAGTACTTAAGTGATTTTCAAGATATATTTAATCAGATGACTACTATGGAGCTTAAAATGGATGATAAAATGAAGGCGTTGTTTCTTTTGGGTTCATTACTAAATATTTGGAATACTTTAGTTATGATTATTCTTAATGTAGCTCTTGATTATAATGTAACATTGGAAATGGTAAATCATAATATGCTTAATAAAGAAGTAAGACGAAAAGATTCAAACCCTGAGAATCAAGCTCTGGTTATAGAAAATAAGGTAGAAACATTAATAGAGGTTAAAACTCAAAAGATCGTAATAAGTTTAAACATAGATCCAAGTCCAAAGATAAAATGAAGTGTTTTTATTATGTTAAAGCAGGTCATATAAAATAATACTGTAAAATCTTAAAATAATAGTGGAAAAATGAGAAAGATAAAAGTTCAGATGATCGTATTGTTGCAGCAGTGAATTTAGATAGTGATTCAGTTACTTTGATTTATACATATGGTGATTGTAATCATGTTAGTGATCCCAGCATTGAGTAGATAGTTGACACATGAGTGACATATCATTATGTTTCTAAGAGGTAGTTGTTTACAACTTATAAGACTTTGGTTACGTCAAGATGAGAAACAAGAGTGTGTCGTAGATTGTTAAGATTGGTGATATTATTATACAAACTAGTATAGGCTATATATTGACTTTGAGGGATGTTAGACACATTTCAGATATAAGAATGAACTTACTTGCTATTAATATTCTTGATAAGGAAGGATATGAGAGTCGAAAAAAGAATGGATAGTGAAAGCTTCTTAAAGGATCTATGGTAGTTGTAAGGGGAAAACTATGCTACATAATGTATATGACATGGATGTAATTAAATGGCAACCAAATAAATGCTATTGAGGATAATACTTCAGCACACTTGTGGCATAAGAAGCTAGCATATATGAGTGAAAAAGGGTTACACATTTTGATAAAGCAATCTCTCATTCCCTTGACTAAAGGTTTATCTCTTGATTCATGTGATCATTATTTATTTGGTAAGCATCATAGAGTTTCTTTTTGTAAAAGTTTTTAGAGAAAAAATAGATTAAAATTGATTTATTCTCATGTATGTAATGCCATAGAGGTTGAATCATTAGCAGTTAGCAGTATTTTGTTACTTTTATTGATGGTGTTTCACGTAAGACTTGAGTGTATGTATTGAAAAACAAAAGTCAGGTATTACAATATTTTCAAAAATTTCATGTCATAGTGAAAAGAATAATAGGGCTGTCTTTGAAGTGTATTTGGACTGATAATAGTAGGGAATACACATCCAAAAACTTTGAAGAATATTGTTTAAAGCATGGGATCAGGCATGAGATGACAGAACCTAGCACATTTCAGCATAATGGTGTAGATGAAAGGATGAATCGCACCATTATGAAAAAAGTCAAATGTATGTTGAGGATGACAAAATTACCAAAGCTATTTTGGGGTGAAGCAGTCAATACAGCTTGTTATTTGCTTAATAGATCACCATTAGTTCCTTGAGGCTTTGACATTCCAGACAGAGTGTGGACAAGGAAAGATGCTTCATACTCTCACTTGAAAATTTTTAGGTGTAAAGCATTCATGCATGTGCCAAAAAAATAGAGGTCAAAGCTTAATGGTAAAGCCACACAATATGTGTCTGTAGGATACGATGATGAGGAATTTAGATATAGAATATAAGATTTAGTGAAGAAAAATATAGTCAAAAGTAGAAATATGATCTTCCATGAAAAAAAAACTATAGCAAACCTCAAAAAAATGAAAAGACTACATGAGTTATTATTGAGTGTGATATTTCAACACTGACAGGAGTTCTATAGGAAAAAGCCACATATGGTGAAAATGAGCAAGAAACAAAACTTGAAGATATGAATAAGCCAACTACAATTAGAGATAAGCTAGATGCAATCAGTTTTAAATAAGGTAAGTAGTCTTCTCTGCTAGAGAGTGTTGGTAGAAAAAGCTACCTTCGACATCAAGTGGTGTAGAGTCTTAGTTAAGAGATCTACTAGACAGCACAGGCCATCTACTAGGTATCAAGTTAAGATTTTATTTTAATTACAAGTGAGAAGGAGCTAGAGAGCTTTCAAAATGTGCAAGCTACTTTAGATAGAGAGCACTGGTTAAAAGTAATGAAAAAGAGATAGAATCATTACGAAAAAAATAATACATATGATATTGTTAAACTTTTAAAAGGGAAGAGGTCATTGAAAAATAAATAAATGTTCAAGTTAAAAAGGGATGATGATAGCTAGTGAGGTACAAAGCTCGATTAGTGGTGATAGGTTTTTCTTAAAAATCAAGCATCGATTTTGATGAGATCTTTTTTCAATTTATGAAGATGAGTGGTATTGAGATTAGTAGCTAGTTTAAATCTTGAGCTTGAGCAACTTGATGTCAAGATTGTATTCTTATATTGTGACTTG
This sequence comes from Durio zibethinus, assembly GCF_047325235.1. NCBI lineage: Eukaryota > Viridiplantae > Streptophyta > Magnoliopsida > Malvales > Malvaceae > Durio > Durio zibethinus. Next base: position 13,889,521 of record NC_143178.1, read on the forward strand.
CATGAAGACATTTATATGAATCAACCTAAGGGTTTTAAAGTGAAAAAAAAAGAGCACTTAGTTTGCAAACTAAAGAAAAAGCTGTATGCTTGAAATAAGCTTTGTGACAGTGGTACAAAAAGTTTGATTCTTTTATGGTGAACTACATCTATATAAGAACAACAGTAGATCTTTATGTGTATGTCAAAAAATTCTCTAATGGTAACTTCATTATTTTCTTATTATATGTTGATGATATGTTGATTATGGGACAAGATGTTAGTATGGTTTGTAGGTTGAAAGAACAATTATGTAAGTCCTTTGACATGAAAGATTTAGGTCTAGTAAAATAGATTCTCAGTATAGATATTATCCGTGATATGAGAGATGAAAAGCTATGGTTGTCACAGGAAAAGTATGTTGAACATGTGTTTAGTATATTCAACATGCTACATGCTAAATCAATTAGCAGTTTATTTACCAACCATTTTCATTTGAGTAAGAAATCTTGTTCGGTGACTAAGAAAAAGTGACTAGCTATACCTAGTATTCCTTATTCTTCTATAGTCGATTTTTTAATTTATCTTATGGTTTGCACACGGCTTGACATTGCTCATGTAATTGGTGTAATGAGTATATTTTTTCTAATCCGAAAAGATTCACTAGGAAGCAGTGAAATGGATTTTCAGATATTTAAGGAGCACTTTTAAAAATATGCTTGAGTTATGGAGTTTCACAACCAATTCTAGAAGGGTTTACTTATACTGACATGGTAGGTGATCTTGACAGTAGAAAATATACTTCAGGTTATTTGTTCACTGTTGCATAAAGAGTTGTGTCTTGGCAGTCTAAGTTGCATAAGTGTATTACTTTGTCAACTGCAAAGGTTGAGTATATTACAACAATTGAAGCAGGTAAAAAAATGCTTTAGATGAAAATTTTTCTTTTTGAATTGGAGTTGAATCAGAAAAGAGTATGTGGTGTTTTATGATAGTCAGAGTGTTTTAGATTTGAGTAAGAATGCCATGTACCATTCTAGAACGAAGCACATTGATGTTAAATATCATTGGTTATATTCAGTGATTGAAGAATAGCATATACTATTGAAAAAAAGTCATACTGATGAGAATGTAGTAGATATGTTGACTGCGACACTTCTTAGGAAGAGCTTGAGCTCTGCAGTAACTTGGTCAGAAGGGTTCCTTAGCTAAAGTAAATTCTAAATAAAGTTATGGTGATAAATCTCCTCCTAATGAAACCGAAAGGGAAAGATTATTAGGAAAGTGGGGTCCAGCCCTATGGGTTATTTGACTATTCAAAGCCATAAGCCTTGTGTTTTTAGGCTTTCTTAAGAGAGCCCTATATAATAGGTGAGGGCTAGATTTTTGGTAAAAAAAAAGGAAAAAATAGAGGAGACGTCGAAAAAAGAGAAAACGTAAAGCTAAAAAATAGAGAGAAAATGAAGAAAGGAGAGTTGGTTAAACAAAAGTTGATCCGTGATCTAATTAAGCTAAATTTTGTTAACAGGTTTATGATTTAGAGTTCTACATTCTAAACGATGAAGATAGGGTTTAAAGCTCTCTAGCAACAAATCTAGGGTATATTTATTGAATCACCTATTTGGTGAGATTTCTCCAATTGTCTCTCTAGTTGTTGATTAGCTCTAGTTTTAGCTAGAGAAAAACTTCGTACATCCATTATTTGATAGTGGAGTTTTTTTGGTAATCTGTTATTTTTCCTTCCGCACTAGAAGGTTTTCCACATGAATCTTGGTGTGCTTTATTTTTCCTGCATTGTTGATTATTGATTATTGTCTATTATTGTGAGTTTATTACGATATATTGCTTCAGTGTTGTTGTATTTATTACTTCGGCCCAATAGGCACTTAATCCTTTTGGCTTTCAAAACTGTTTTGCCACCCTAAGATCACTTAGGTGCATCATTCACCGAAACCTTTCTAAGATCCCATTTCACGATTTTAATTCTATCCACATTTAATAGGGAATTTAATTTTTCATCATAATGGGGATGATGATGGATATTGCATTGTAAGTATAGGTATAAGATTAATATCAATTTAAATTTTTATTTTTTATAAAGATAGAGATGGGTAATATAGCATCCATCTCATAAATATACCCTACATATATATATAAATTTATATATATAGTAAATAGATTTTTTATTAAATAATATAAATTATTATTTTAAATTAAGTAAAATTAATATATTTATATTAAAAAATAAATTAATATATATTTATAAAAAATTACCTATATATAAGATAAAAATTAAAAAAAAATAAATTTTGATTTTAATTTTTTTTAAAGCTATGGGTATCGAGATTACTAATACCTAATAAATACCTATAAGGATATGGATGAGAATAAATTTAAAATACCCTTAGATATGAGTACGAGAATGGATATAATATAAAAATTCAAAAATGGGATGAGAAATGCTCTACCCTTCCTATATCCTACTCATTGACATCCCTATACATATTATGCTACACATAAGTGATACACATCCATTAAAAGAAAATAATAATTTAATTTATAATCATTTGAATTGTTCTATTGCTATTGAAATGGCAAAGTGTAAATCAAACATTTACCCATCAAAATATATTGATTCTAACATCAATTCTAATGATACCCATTTTTAAGAAAAACTAGCAAAAGTTAAATTCCCAAGAAAAATAAAACTTCAAAGGCTTATAAAGAAGGCAAGTAAAGATCGAGTTATATATTACAAAGATTCTAGTCCTAAATAGGATTGTTAAGGATATCTAGATCAGGAATTTGATTCTTATTGAATTCAATCTTTGCTAAACAATTATGAATTAAAAAACAAACATGGTTACTTGTTAGATTTTTTACCAAAAAAAAATCCAAACAGGTTGTAAATTTTGCAAGATAAATCAAAATATCTCAGATCGAATTTTTTCAATGCCTTTCGAATTTATGATCGAGCTCTTATAATCCATAGTTTCTACAAAAGGAAAATGTTAATAAATAAGTATATCCCACAACAAATCATAAGGATCTAAATGAAATGGTAACAATTGCTTACAAATGGATGCTCATTCTTTTTAGAGAAGCTAAATCTAAATTGAAAATGAAAGATTAAGAATGGATAATATTTTTAAAAAGTTTCCTCATAAAGGCTTTTGGAAGGTCAAGAACATTAATCACAAAATGAATAATCCTTGGTTACTTATGGCCACATGTTCCCAATTTGTGACAATTGGTATCAGAGTCTAGTTGCAATCGGAGTTGGCATTAAAAGCCCAATTTAGGATTGTATGGGCAGCTTAGTGATTAGACTAAAATTTTAGTATTTTATCATTTTTTTAGTGCAATTTCTAGTGAATATGTGCTTGTTTCTTGAGGAGTTTAGCAAAAATACTCTTAATTGCTTAAATATTTAATGTGTAGGTAAAAATATGAGAAAAGATAAAAAATATAGCTTTTGGACTTATTTTGAATGCATTTTGGTATTTGGCCAAAACTAGTGTAAACTTGCTTCAATGGCATACTTGGGAGATTTTTTTCTACTTTTTCCTTCATTACTTTTTTTGTTTATTTGAGCTTAAATGAACTTCAATTCAAGTTTTATTCCTTGTAATTTTCTTGTTTAATTATCCTTTTAGCTCATTAAAGTGTTTGCCACCTTTGTAGTAAAGTTGCATGAGCTAATTAGAAGGAGATTGCAAATGTGTGTTTTGGGAGCTTGTATTAGAGCTAAAAATTTCTAGATTTCTACATGGATGAAATGGCAATTAAATGGCTTCTAATTGGTTGGAATTTGAAGATCAATTGAAGGATGATTGGCACCCAAATTTGACAACAAGGATTAACATTCAATTGTTGGATGCAATGTGGAAATGATTACGTTAGTTGGCACAACTTCTTAACTCAAAGGGAAGGCTAATGGGCAGTTGCTTAGTTGGCTATTTGGAGGCCTCTTATTAGTTATAATTCTGACTTTTTAGAGCTTACAAGATAAAGATAGCTTGAAGTGAAGTGAAGTGAAGAGAAACAAACTAGGAAGCTTATGAAGCTAGCTTGGATAACATGGAAAATTCTAGACAATGTGGCATCTTAGGTGGCATTTTTCTATAATTTTATTGGTTAGAACACATCATCATTAGCCTATAAATAGGAGGGATGGCCAACCAATTAGGAGAGTTTTACCATTTTTTTTAGTTTTTTATTTTTTTGTATTTACTTCCTTGTTGCATATTCTTTCTAAACAGTTTCCTTGTTCTTTTAGAAGGCTACTTAGGAGAAAAATCCTTTAATTTTTCAGCAAAATTTACTTTTCTTACATTTAATTTTCATGCACTTTAAGATTCAAGTAATGTAATTTACTTTTCTTTAAGTTTTCTTAAACATTTACATGTTTTTTCATTACTTTCTCAAAGCTGTTTGGCTATTTTCAACACTGAACTACTTGCAGTTTTCATATCATATATCATTGAATTTTTGCTTATTTTGGTTCAATTTTTTTTAAACTTTAAATTTAAAGGACTTTAGACCCGGACATTTTAGTTTTCAAATTCTTTTTGAATTTTTTTCTAAAAATTATCAAAGTATTTTATAGAAATCTGGTAATAGAGGAGGCAATAAAAGGTGACAACACTTGTGGTGGCTTTTGGAGGTTTCAAAGGTTTAACAATAACAGGAGCTAGTAAATATTTCTCAACAAATTGAGGGTATAAATTTATATATGTCATGAAAATATGGTCAAAGTAGGTTTTTTTTAGGTATTTCTTAGAGATCGTCGATCACTACTTAAATTGAATCTCCATTCTGGTCTGGTAGGTATAGCAGAACGGTTGTAAAAATAGGTGGGTATTTGAAAGAATGACTAAAATTGAGGTGGATAAGTTGGTTGTTATAGTGATTGGTATGCTTAATAAGGATAAGGGATGGATGTAATATTATTTATGGGTGGGTAATGGGTTTGGTACATTGGTATGTGGTATGGAATGAAACCTCCAAACTATTGCCCACATAGTTCACTACTTGGGCTTTATTTTTTTCTTTTTGGGAACTCTACCTTTCTTTGCTCTGCCTATCTCTCCTACATGATGTTTTCAATAATTTCACCTGATATCACCATATTTGTAAAGTTTTTCGCTACATTACCTATTAGTCTCTCATAGTATGGTGCTTTCAGAGTATTCATAAATATCTTTTTTCAGTGATAGAAGGTTGTACTTGTATGGCCATATCTCTTCATCTTTGTGCATACTCTTTAAAGCTTTCTACTACTTTTTTTTCATACTCTACAGAGATAGATGATCTATAGCTAGATCTATAAATAGTTGTATTATGTAAAGAATGCATTTGTGAGATCTTTCTAGGAATGAATATGAGTTCTATCTAGTTGAACGTACCATCTGGCTGTAAAACCTATAAGATTATCTTGAAATACATACGTTAGCAACTTCTTATCATGAGCATGTGCTATCATTTTATGACAATACATGGTGATATGGGTCATTAGGCATTTTGTGCCATTACATTTTTCAAACTTGAAGACCTTGAATTCAGGTGGAATAACCACGTTTGAGATCAAACAAAGCTCGATTGTATCTATAAAACCATAAAAATCCATTCCCTTTATGGCCTTAATTTTTTTTTTCTAATAATTTCATCTTCTGCTGAGCACTAGTATCTTCTACTTTCTCAGATGTCTTCATCTCTAGCTTTTCTCTCTTTTTAGAATGATCCAAGTTTGGAATTAAGATTGGTTTAGATGGTTTTTCTATCATGATGGGATTAGCAAAATTTTAGAATTGTCTTGGAGTAGATGTAGATGTTATTCCTAGATAAAAATAAGCATATCATTCGAGAGTAGGAATTTGAATTTTGATTTCTTAAGAAGGTTGAGTTGGCCTCAGCTCAAGCCTTGGAGGGTATATAGGATCCACCATGTATGACGATTACTCATGAAGGCTAAGATTTCCTTCCACCATTTTTCTTTTATTAAGATTCTTGAGCATGTCCATTATTTTACTAATATCTCATTTTAGTTCTTCTTAAACCTTCTACATCCTCTCAAGTTAACTGGCTTGTTCTTGTTCCATGATTCTGGCTTAAACCCTAGTATTGTATAAATGACGACTAGGTTAAGTAGAAATTTTTGGTGTGCAAGCTATTCTTGAACCCTTATTACCATAAATTTTCAAAAATCAAAATGTTGAAAATTTTATTCTTTTATTTTTTGTTTTATGATTTTTTTTAATGCAAACAAAAATGATGTATGAATGCAAGTAAGAGGTATTTACTATTGGGAAAATTTCAATACCAAAAATTTTTATTGATTTCATACAACTTTTATGACGTGAGATTTATCATTCTAAAATTATATCCACAGAAATGTTTGACTTTTTCAAAATGGTCATTCGTCTCATCTAGAAAGTTCGTTAGGCACTGTTCATGTTCTCCTATAAGATTGACTTTTTATCTTAATGCCTTTGCCTTTTCAACCATCTCTCATGCTTTCTTCACTGCCTTGCAAACTTGACTAGTTAGATACCCTATGTACTATTGCCTTCCTAAGCTTTCTACTCTCTATCTCATACAAGAATCTCCTTTTGAATCATAAGTGAAGATCTAATCTTTTTTCCTTCTCTACCACTCATCCATTATTGCTAAAATATGGTTCTTGTGGTCTTGCAATTACAACTCTAACCCTTAAATCATCGGTGAAATAATTATTTTTTTTTAGTACCTTAAAATGCTTTCTTCTCTTTTTTACTAGTATAGCCTTCAACCTTTCATTTTCCTTTCGGCATTCCACCAATCTTGCTAAAGCTATAGAGTATAACCATTTCCAATTCTGGCATTCTTAAGAAATTCTGGTAGTTTCTTCTTATTTTTCTTAAGCTTTGCCCTTCTATCGGTTCATTTCCTCTTGAAGCTCATCCATCTCATGTTGCAAACTAAGGTAAGATTTGGTAACTTTTTTAGTTTTGAATTAGATTTGTAATCTCTTGTTTTTTTAGTGAAAATCTTTCAAATCATTGTCAGTCACATCTCTTTCTTTTACAATCCTCTCTAATTTGCTCCCTTGCACTTCTACTTCATATTTCAACTATCTCATATTTTCACGAAGTCTTAAATTTTCTCTTCTTATTTCTTTTTTTTCAGTTTTTAATTCTTTCCTGACAAGCTTAACTTTTGATAATTGTACATTTACCAAATGTTAACCAATTGATGTGAGATGTCATTAGAAGGGAATACTATGTTTCTTAGTCGCTTCTCTTTCCAAATCTAATAATTAGGGGTGACTTTATCAATAAGAGGCCTCAATCGCATTTTTCACATTTTTTTTTATGCTTGGATTAATTACTTTGAGGTTTTTGGTGGATTCAATTCCTTGTAAATGAATTCTACTTGGACCAGGTCATAAGTGGTAGGAACAAATTGATTTGCACCAAATTGCCTAAGTACCATAAATAGAACGTAACTCACAACACTCTATAACCCTAACAATGATATCCATAGTTGTTTTCTCCATGATACAACATGGGCACATGAGGCATCCAAGGTACCATCTATTTAATTTCATCCTTGGTAAGCCTTCATAGGAATAGAACCTACTTTTTTTTTATCTTTAATGTTTGCCATTGACTTCTACAGAACTCTTCAATTGGTGCCTTGTTTTTAAAGATACAATTTTGAGAATGCAATCTTCCCACACTTGAAATGACTTCTAACCCACACATACAATACGATGCACATCCTATGAACTGTCTTTTTCTATTTCATCGATAGAAATTCAATGATCGGATGGTTTATACTAAGACTATTGGCGTAAGATTAATTACTTGGGTTTCAATTTGCTTGAAAAAATCTACCACAGTTATCTCAATGTAAACTAAAGTCTTCGAGAAGATTACCATGCCATACAATGCTAAAGCAAATGCAACCATGCCTTGATCATCATTTAAATGCCCTCAAATAAAATTTCAGAGAAAGTTCACCTTTAGGCTTTACGAAAAAATCTATGGTTTCTTTTTTAACCCCCATAAGGTTGGTCAACTTTTTGCGATAACCTGGTTTCAACTTTCAAGTAAACATTTTATCCGAACACTGTAATTCTATCCAAGCAAATTCGAATACTCCTCAATAGTTGGCACCAAATCTTTTTTATTAGAAGTAAATATAGATAGATCTCAAAACTATATAGTTGCCCTGATTAACTATTCATCAATCACTATCAAAATGATGGATGCAATCTACCTGTACTTTTTGTGAAAGCTTTTTTTTTATTTAACTGACCCCAGATAACTGTTAAATCTTCTAAATCATTTTGTGTGAGATCTAGATGTACCTTCTTAGGTAACTCTGACATATAACCAATAAGCAAACAATCTCCATTCTTTTGCTAAGCTTCTTTTAACCAAATATATACTTTATTATATGGCTCACATGGGACATTAATAGTAGATGAGTAAATTTATAATTCTATGGGATCCATAAAGATTTCTTAGGAGAAAAATGTCCTAAAGCAAATACCTTGATGTAGAGTTGTATAATATGATTAATGTCAAAAGAAAAAAAGAAAAAAAAAAAAAACAAAATCGAGTTAGTGTGAGAATATGGTTTGAAATTAAAAAACATTTTTTTTAGATTTTTTATTTTGTTTTGTTTTCATTTTTGTTTGTGTTTTTTTATTACACATGACTTTTATTCCTACATGTTTTGGACTTAGGTATTTTCTACAAAAGGGTAGGCAAGGCTCTACCTAAGGTTAGCATCCTAGGCTTATTACATGCTTGGTTCGAGTTAACATGCGTCTAAAGGTTTTTAAATTGTTCATCGCTATCATCCATAATGGACTAGTAAGTCACCCTAATCTTTACCCATTACAGGCTATGAATAGAAATGGTTCAATTTGAGTGGAAGTATTTCGCTTGCCATAGCAGAGGTTATCACCTCACAAGGGCATAGGTACTTTACTTCCTCCTATAAAGGATGGAGCCTGGGTATAGAGCTCATGCATAAGGTGCATCATGTCATTATGTATGCATATATTTCCTAATTTATTAAGAATAATACATAAAAAAAAAAATAAACGAAATGTGTATGAAATTTTTTCTTTTTGTTTGCAATTTTTTTTATTTTTTTTTATTTTAAAAAAATAAAATTAGAATCTAGGAAATTAAAATTAAATATCGATTAAGACTATTTAAATCAAAATTTGAGGATAACATGTAATTAAATTTGGCCTAACTCTTGACAAAAATGGCATCCCCAATGGAGTTGCCAAACTGTCATAATGGTTTTAGGGTTGCCCGATAAATTTGGAAGCAAAAAGAAAAAAAATGAAAAATGGAGTCACTGCTAATCTTTTTTGGCTAGGTGCGATTAGCCACTTATTAAAATTTATCATTTTAATAAAATCTCAAAATTAATTAAAATTTATTAAAAAAATAATTTTAGAGTCTGCAAAACAGTATGAGTCTAGGAGTTAATTATGTGTGGGGAAGGATTAATACCTCTATAGTGCCCGTTTAAAGTGGTACAAATTAATTACATGTTATCAATTAATCCTGACAAAAATAGTCTTAATTTCAGTGTTTAAAAAATAATTTCCTTGATTTCTTTTATTTATTGCAGTTTTGATTTTTTCTTTATTTTTATTCCATATTTATTGTTCAAATTTTATTCAAGAAAAATAAATTAAAGCCCTTTTATTGAATTAATTTTAAAATTTTTTTAGTATATTGGTAACATTAGAAGAACTCTTTCTGACTTAGATATTTCATAGACACCGTTTTTTGGACTACTTTAAAATCTTATCCTCGAAGGTTCATTTTACTTTTTGTAAAAAACTATGTTGTGCATGCAATGCAAATGATAATATGTTATTGCACACATTTTATTTTACTTCTTTAGAAATTTTATTGATTTTTTTTATTATTTATTCAATTTTTTGAAGAAATGAGAAATTTTTATCGTATTAAAGATTTTTTATAAATATTCTAATACACTGGTAATATTTAAAAAATCTTTTCACCTAGAGATTTTGTAAAGCATCACTACTCAAAATACTTTTAGAATCCCATTCTCAAATAAAATTTCCTTTTTTCTCATTCTTTATTATTTTATTAAATATTTTATAGCAAAAAAAAATTATTATATTGAAAACTTTTAATAAATACTCCAATATATTGGTAGTATTTAAAAAAAAATCTTTTCACCTAAAGATTTTGTAGGTATCACTACTCAAAGTACCTTTAAATCTCATCATCAAATAAAAATTTTCTTCTCTTATATTTTTTATTATTTTATAAGATTTATTTTAAAATTAACAAAATTATCAAAAATTTTAATTATATACTTATTATTTATTTTTAGTTATTTCAACAAAAATTTATTCTAACAAATATAAACATTTTAATATGCATAAATATTAATAAAATTTAAAATAAAAAAAATTTAAAAAATATATTCAAAAATCTTAAAAAAAATATTTACCTCAACTGGATAGGTCAACGGTCTGATCAACGTCGATCTGGTCTGGTCAACACTGATCTAGGATGGTCTAGTTAGTTTGGTGGTTTGGATCAAGCTTTTGGCAGTTCAAGATCGATTTAATTGGACCAGTCTAAGTTGAAAGGAAAATGTGTCACTGAGTCAAGTGCGTGGACTCTAGGTCAGGTCAGGCTGACGCACGGATCTTTCTGATGTCAAAACAATGTTGTTTTGGCTTTTGGCACAACTATAAAAACCAAAAGAAAAAAATAATTCATTTTCTCTTTTTTACTCTTTCTACCTCTCTCTCTTTCTCAGACTTTTTTTCTCTAGGTCAATTAGCCCGTCGTTGTTTGTCGCATCGACCGTTGTAATCAATCACCGACCACCATACCAGTGACTAAAAAATCTTAAAACTCACCCACAAACTCCTTTCACCTCCCTCTTTTTAGATCTAGCCTCTTTTTCACTAAAAAGAGTCTCAAACGACCTAGATCGACCTTCAAAGTTTAGTCCAAACCTTCTTTTTAGTTTTCTAGCTTTTTTTTTGTTTTTGTATTTTGCTTGGTGGTGTTGGTTTCCTCATTCCCATAGGACTATTTGATTTTTCTTGGCTTGGTTTTTGTATTTTTTAAGACAGATACATTTTTTTGCATTTTTTTTAATATGACAATATTTTTTATAGGGTTTCTCCCTTCTGTTCTTGTTTAAGGTCGGCCACGGAGCTCTTTTTATAGAGCTTCAACCGTGACCTTATGCCGAGTAGGTAACACAAGGCTTGGTAGAGGGGAATGCCATGTACGACACCCAAGCACTAGCCCCTATCCTTTTGTTTCTTTTGCTTGGCCTTGGCTTTGTGCCTGGGTAGGTGGCATAAGGCCATGATAGGGGTGGGTGGTGCCAATGGTGTCGTGCATGGCACCAGGCACCCTCATACCCTTTTGTTTTTTCTATTTCTTGGATTTTTCTGTTTATTATTTTTTTGTTTAATTAATTAATTAATATTAATGTAAAAAAAGAAATAAATAAAATAAAAGCAAGCTTTGGGCTTAAGGAACGAAATTGGGCCTCAGGCCTGATCAAAATCAAGCCTCAGGCTTGGTTGAATAGAAATCCAACCCCGACTCGAGAACCTGATATACCTAACAAATTTTAAATTGAGACCCAATTAAAAATTTGAACAAATTAGTGTCTATAGGGATGATTTAAGAAATTATTTTTGTTATAAAATAAAATAAAAATAGATTGTTTAAACAAATCTTTTAAAATGTAATTTTTAAAGAAAATTGAAAAAGTCCAGTTTTCTTTAATTATTGTAAGTAATTTTTTGGATTTCACCAAAGAGTTAGGATAATTTAAAAAATTATTTTTATCAAATAAAAGGTTTATTTAATAATAAAAAAGAAATACATGAAAATAATGATAGAAAATAGTAATAAAAACATAAAAAATAATAACAATAAAAATTAATTAAAGGTTTAATTTGATTAAATCTTTTAAGTAAAAATTTTAAGAAAAATTATAAGAGTTTTATTTTTCTTAATTATTACTGAGAGAAATGTTTTTTTGGATTTCGCCAAAGAGTAAATATAGTCTTAAAATCAATTTTATAAATATTATAATAATAAAAATAATAAAAAATAATAAAATTTTCATACTTGGTTTTAAATTATATAAATTATATATGTCATTCATGAATAAAAAAATATATAATGATGAAATTTTGAAAATTTTTTTAATAGTCAATTTTTCTAAAATTTTCCTAAATGAGGATATTTTCTATGAATTCCACTAAAGAATTAGAAAATTTATATAATGTTTAGATAATAAATTTTCACAAAAAAAATTTCAAGAATAAATCTTAAGGAATTAATTTCAAATATTGAAAAGACCATATTATCAAAACAAAAACATCACACATGTTTAATTGAAACCATTCTCTGAATGAGCAATGTGAGGATGCTAATACCTTTCTTATTTGTAATCATACTCCTAAATCAAATCTAATTTCACAAGCCAAAACATCTTTTAGTAAATTTTAATTAATTTTAATATTTTTATTAAAAGATAATCTTTCAGGTGGCCAATCACACCCCTATAAAAAAGATTGGTGGTAACTTCATAAATTTTCATAAAGTCTAGTGATTGAGTCCCCTTAGATGAAAAATCATTACAATAAACACTAATGCCATGTATCTAACGGATGTGGCCTTATTATAGTGGCACTGAAGATGTGATGACATGAAATGAAGGGAACTAGCAATCACCACATGGGATTAGTTTGTAAGGGAACTAACACAACAATTTAAACCAAAGTATATAGAAGAGGAAGCTTAGGGGAAGCTTTTCCAACTTACTCAAAATAGAGGAATGCTAGACTATTGTCGAAAGTTTTAAGAACTATTGCTTATGGTTCCTAGCATGGGAAGTGGGAAACCTTGTTTTACTTCTTGGATGGGTTAAAGCCATAAGCAAGAACAAAGTTGAAGTGGTGTAGGGTGTAAGACTTGACTTGAGCCATTGTAATTGCTGAGTCTTTAGTTGAGTTTGAGAGAAATAGGTCTTCTGAGCCTAGGAATAAGGGCATGAGTAGGGGAGATGAAAGTAGCAACTCCTCATCAAAAGACAAGGCTGATGAAAAGCCCCAACATCATAAGGCAAAGATCGAAGATTCTCCAAGGACAATAAAGAAGTCCATGTCCTTTAGCTGCTTCTTGTGCTCAGACCAATAAGGTCAAGGAATGACCACAGTAAAAAAACTTGTAGTCATTGTGGGAACTTATGAAAAGCCTAGTAATGAGAATAGTAATAGCAATCAACACCATGCAGAGCCTACTAGAGTGTTTAGGCTCAGTGTTATCTGATTGTATTAGGAGAAGGGGACCTCTTAGGCAATAAATGAGGAGGATAAAGAGAGTATGGTCAAGGAAAACCACCAGTCAAGCCTAAGGGATCGGCTAGACCTCTCCCAATAGAGTGCACAATAAGTTACTTTTAGAAGATAGAGGATGCATCGATATTGAGGTAAAAGCAAGTGCTAGTTACTAGGGTGTCCCAATGACCATCGAAACAATAGTGAAACATCGATCCAATGTGCGTGTAATGAAGGATCAATATTCTCCTAGCAACGAGGGAGTTGCTAGAATGAATAGGGCAAAATGTCATGACCAATGGATAACTCTAAGCCAAAATCGATCGTATAATAGAACTTGTTTGAGTTGGTGTGGATAAAAAACTATGAAAGATCAAGACTAAAACCCTAAAGGTACATATGATACCCAAGTATGTGAGCTAGGGCCAAGACCAAAAAATACGCCTTAGGTTGAAAAGCCTAGTGTCGGGTACGAGAGCTGCATAATAAAAGGTTTTAGAATGCCCAAAAAATGTGGTACAAAAAGTCAACGTAAAAGGCTTAGGATAGCTTAGAGATAGGCTAGGTGCGGGGGCATAAAATGTTTTAAAAGGGACTAAGCATGGGTATTATAGCTAGACACTGTAGCACCCACGTAAGAAAGATTTTGAAAGGCCCTTGTAGCGAGCACTATAGTACTTAGGCAAAAAGGCTCAAGAAGCCTATAAGCGCGAGAACTCAATAGAAATGACTGGACCTTTCCAGACCTGGTGCTCAACAAAAAGCCTAGAACTAGCAAGTTTCTAAAAAGGGTCAATCAACTTAGCTTGAGTTTAAGAGCCTTGGAATAATCTAGAAGACATGTAATAACCACACTTGGTCTTTAATGACCACATGTGTCATGGGGCTCAAATATAAATAAGAAAACCCTCATTTAAGTATAAATAAGAAAAACCTCATTTTCATTTGTGCGTAAAACATAGACATTAGGACATAAATAGAGATAGACATTGATAAGTAACACCTAGACAAGAAAAGCAAGAGTACATTCAGCAAGTAAATAAGATACCCTTACCTTAAACTCTCTCTTTCCTAGCTTTCTCCCAAACTTCTAAAAAGCCAATTGAGTGCATAGCATAAGTGCCAGGCATATTTCCTAGGACAAGTTGACTTAGGCATATTAGACAGTAGTTTCTTGCCTAAGGTCACATAGTAGCCAAGTTTAAGCTCCTGACTCATGACAATTGCAAGGCTTTAGTTGTATAGAAAGTCAAACCAATTTGTGTAGTTGGAAGGTCAAACAAATAGATTTTTCTCATAAAAAAATTAAAAATTTAAAAAAATGAAATACCAAGTTACCTGAGAAGTTGACATGTGATATCTTTTTAAATAGTTGTAAGTTCAAATAATACAATCTTAGATTGGTTAATTCACTTAAAAGTCAAACTAAAGTTACAATAATAAAATAAAATTAATGATATGTTACTCCTTAAAAAAAAAAAAAAAAAACTTACCTACACTTTTGACATAAAGATGAGTTTTTTTTTTCAAAATGTATTCTCTTTTCATTTTCACATTTTAAAAAAACATTATCTACTCTCAACAAAAGTTATCATATTTTTACTCATCTAAACTTCCTTTTTTTTTTAGCAACACAATGTTTTTTTTTTTTTTTTTTGTCAAATCCCCACAAAATGGGTGGTCAAATTCTATTTAAATTTAAAATTTATAAATTTATTTATTTTGATAAAAATAAAAATAATATATAAAATATTAATTCAAATCATATATAGTATTATATTACAAGATATATATATTTATTTATATATTTATATGGTAAGATTTACTTATGTGTAAATCCTATATGGACAATGTATATTATTGACATGTAAAATAGTTCTTTAATTTTAGTTGCCTACAAAATAACCTTATTATTTAAATTTAAAAAAGTTTCAAATATTAAAAAATTATATATATCCAAATCTTTTTATATTAAATAATTTATAATATTTATCCTAATTTAAATAAGATAAAATTATTGATATCATTCTAATGAAAAATTTAAAATCTCATTTAAAATTAACCTAAGCATTTTCTATATACGTTTTATTTATCTTACATTTAAACTATGTAAGTACTTATAAAACAATTTTGAAAGTTTGGACTTTATTTATTTATTATTATTACTATCATTATTATATGTTGTGTAAAGCGTTGATATATTTATATACTAGATTGTGATCCGTGCCATGCTCGAAATAATTTTATTTATTTTATGTGTGTGTATGTATGTGTATATATATATATATATATTTATACACACACATTAATATTCTTTTTAAAATTATATTCAAAATTTCAAAATTTATAACATATATAAAATTTTATATCTAACATGTCTTAAAAAAAATTTAAAAAAAAAAAGCAAGAAGAAAATGGCATATTTTCACTTTACACCATCTTTATTTGCAATAATATTTTTACACCTAAAATTTATATCAAATAAAAATAAACTCCATGTCTTTCTTAAAAGAAAAAAAATATGTATATTATCAAATGATGAATTAAATAATAAAAAAATATAGACATACTTTTACTTTTGTAATCGTGTTTAAATTACTATAAAAAATATTAGAAAATGTGTGAAAAAAAAAGAAAAATAAATTAAAAAATATTAATTATAAGAACAAACTTGCAATAATAATAGAATATACTTGAAAAAGAAAAATGTAAATAAAAAAAATAAATTTCAATAGCAATAGAATTTCAAAAACCTACAAACCAAAAAATAAAAAATATGATATTACATATTACATTTATAGTTTTTAATTTATAGAATAACTCTTGGATGGCATTTAGGATTGAATAGATAATTTTTAAATTAATATTAAAAAAATAAAAGGATATAATATCGGATAAAAATTAAATAAAATTTTTTACCTATTTTTAAATATAAAATTTATAGTTAGAATTGAGATGGATATAGGTCCTATTATTTAGAGATTTAATATTAAAAAAAACTTGAATTTTTAATATTTTACATAAATTTTTGAAAAGATAATTTTCGTTTAATACAAATTAAGATAAAAGAATATAATGGGTTTTTGAAATATTCAAATAAACTTTATCTTTCTAGTTTTAAAACTTGTTGAAAGATTTTCATAATTAAATAATTTATAAAATAAGGCTATTTGGTAAAAAATTAAAATTATTCGGATAAAATTCATATTTCAAAATTTTAATTTTAAAAAAATATATCTTTAAATAATTTTGATTTGTAAGTATAATTTGAATAATTTTGATATTTTAATTCAAGATTATCCAATTTGTAATTAAAAGGAGCTATACTCTTTAAACAAACTATCCTACATGTCATCTAAAGAAGTTGTCTATATAAGTATCCATATGGTAAATCTTATTAGATGTCTATGTATGTTGTAATATAATAATACTAGTAAGCATCCCGCGTGTTGCTGTGGTTTCTTAATTCATATTTTATTCTATACTATAATTTTCATAGACTTTTGACACAATATAAATTGAATGATTGAAACCTAAAATATTTGTATAAAAGTCTATTTGTAACAACAAATAGTTGTAATATCAAATAGTTCGTAGAAGTTTTTTGCATGAAAAATATGTAAAATTGTTAATAGCATAATATAAATGTTTCTTTTAAATTTAAATAAATAATCTTCCTTCATAGTTGTGGTGTATTTCTCACATTGCCACAATGAAAGAAAAATCAATAATGAGTGAACAATTGATTTTACATGTGTCACAAATGTGTTTAGGTGTAGTTAAGTATGTAACTAATATGTTTTGAGTACTTTACATTTTCGTAAAGTTCAATCCTAATAAGCTCTTGACTTTGCCTTATGTAATGAAGTCTTCCACTTTTAACATTGACAAATACATCAACCTGTAACTCTTGATTATTCTTTATGTAATCAAGTCTTACATTTTCAACATTGGCAAAATGTATCAACCAAATATTGGTGGAATAGTTTTCCACCCTTTAACAATGAACTTTGATTTGATAATCATTGCTGAACTAAATACTCATAATATTCTCTCATTGTGACACTACTAGCTCCATTTTCTCTACCTTGAGAATTTTTAGTAATGTCTATTAACATTAAACATCACAAACAATAATTTTAGTAATGTGACTATAAAGTTAACAATTGCTTAACAGATATTGTATTGTCTTTTTAAATTTGTAATGTACTCTTTACAAATTAAAGAAATTAAGAATAGGTTTATTGGAAAAACATTTAAATATGTATATTAAAAAAAGGACACATTAATTAACATGTACATATTTTATGCTAAATCACTATTCATATAAGAATAAACTATAGTTTAAAAAAATATGTAAGTGATAACATAATAGAATTTTTTTACAAATCACTATTCTATATAATAATAAGAAATAAGTAGGATTGTCTAAGGCTTTAAAATAAGGGAGTAAGCCCCCATGAAGGACAACATTGCAAAAAAAAAAAAAGAGCAATATGCATTCTGTTGTCATTTAAAAGAAAGGAATAAATGTAAAATGGGATTAACAATTCAAATAGTTATGAAAAAGCATAAATTTGAATGAATATGAAACATCACTCAGTTGCATTTTCATTTAAAACCAATAGTTAACCTAACAATTATCACAATTGCCAAAAATATCTAATACTTAAAATTAATCTTAAAATCTCTACAAAAACCACATTATTCAAGATACAATCATGTGTTGAGTTTTTGTTCAATGGAATTACATGAAATGTAAACAAGAAAACCATTTCGAAGATACTTACCTAACACTTGGAATAAAGAGATTGAGTCCAATTTGTGGTAAACACATACAACGACTTACCAACAACCATTCAAAATGACAACATTAACATTTTTCTTAACATGTAAATTTAGCTTCATTTTTTATGTCCTTTAATTAAACTCAATGATGATAATAGCAAATAAAAGGAAAAAATTCACAAAAACTAACTCATTAAACATAATGTCAACTGCAATATATATTCCAAATATAATTCATTAATGATAATTAGGTTTAAATTTCAAAATAATGAACATATTGCTTAGATAAAAAGAAACTACAATTGGAATTCATGAAACAAAATGGAAGTTTATTCTAGGTATACAAAGAAAAAGCTTGCAAAGTTCTAAAAGGTCAAAATTTACCTAAAATAGAACCTCTTTCAAGCAAGCTTGTCTTAAACTTCTCTAAGCATATAATAATCGAATTAAGAATTTTTTTTAAAGAATTAACATAGTTATGAAATGTAAATACGAAAAGGATTTTAGAGAGGATTACCTAACACTTGGAATAGAAAGACTGAATCCAAGATATCTGATGTGAGCTACATTTGTGGGATAGACACATAGATCAAGAACAAAGTACCAACAGTCATTAAAAGGATAAAGTTAACTTCTTTTAACAACATTTAAATTCGGTTTATTTTCTTTGATCACTCATTTAAAAATAGTGATGATAGTGTATAGAGCAAATGAAATGAAAAAAAAACTCATAGATACCAAATCATTAAAATTTATGTCTAGTGCAATATACATTCCAAACATAATTGATAAATGGTAAATGGATTTAAATTTAAAAATTATTATCATTAAAATGATCTAAAATTTTTTAATAATTAATCAAAAATAGAATGTATGACAAATAACCCATCAAACTCATGTACATAATCTACACAGATTGATTAGATATAAGGAAGCTACAAATGAAATTTATTGGATGGAAGGGAAAGCTTATTCTGGGTATTAAAATAAAAATAGCTTGTAAAGTATTAAAAGTTGGAATTTTTACCTCAAGCAGAACCTTTTTAAAGCATTATAGTCTTTGACCATCCTAAAAAATCAATAACGCAAATGATTGGAAAGGTCTTCTATTCTTTGTTGCAATGGTTGAGCAACAAACATTTTGATTTTTTAAAGTGAATAAGATGTAAGAAATGAAGGGATTAGAGTTAGTTTAGGGATGGATATTTGATTAAAAGATGAAGAATAATTTTTTTTAATAAATGTAATTCAAAGAAAGGAATTGGATGTAAAGTATGAGAAAAGGCAAAACATTTTCAAAATCACGGTTAAAAACTTCTTTTTGATGGGTTTTTTTAGATTCTACATTAAGTAGATTCTTCCATTATTTCTTTCAAGAAAAAAAAAACTCTTCAGTTAGTAATAAATTACTAAGAATTAAACCAAGATAGGGAGGAGTGAAAAAACCAAAGAACCAAATAGATTTCTAATATATGTATATATTTAAAAAAAAAAGATTGACATTAATGCATATGAGGAATATAACGGGATAGGAATGAAAAATTAAAAGGTCATATGAGAGAAGCGAGATGACAAGGATAGGGAATGAAAAATTAATGCATCTAATAAAGGAAGAGAGATGAAAGGATAAAAATGAAAAATTAAAAGGTCATATTACGAATATAATGTTGATGACATAGCATGATATGAAAGATGAAAGTATAAGAATGTAAAAAAAGTAGTTGACATGTCAAAGGAAAAAGGTGATATGGCAGTGCCAAATGTCATAATTCTAGGTAACAGGGGAAGAAAATATATGTTTGTTAGATATGTGATTGCATTCTTATTATTAGATTTGTAATATATATTTTCAATATTTTTCATCTTAAATACATTAATTTTTTTAGTAGTTAGTAAAACTAAATGCATGCATGGAAGATGTGTATTGTAATAGTTCCATCATGTACAACAAAATTTATAACCAACTTTTATTTTAAATTATTCTTTAATGTATAAATTTAAGTCAAATATTATAAAAAGGTATTCTTTAATAAGTTAAATAAGACCATAGGTCCATAACAATATATAATACGTATAAATATTTTGTATTTGCATTACAATAATATTTTTTCAATATTTCACATGTCTTATGATGTATATAGAACAATGTAATTATTATCTATAAAATTTCTTAAGAAAATAATTAAGAATAAAATAGGTGAAATTTTTTTATATAAATGGTGGATTCAAACTTTGGTATAGGGTTAAATCGATATCATGTAGATAAGAAGATAATAATTTATGACAAAACAAAAATTAATTAATTAAGTAATTAATTTTTTATTAAAGTAATGCTAAATTTACAAACAAATAAAATTATTGATTTTTTATTATAAATATGCAAAATAATTAAAACCAAAAAATACTCTCCCTAAATTTAAAATCACACAAATTTCTTTTGTCTTTTTCAATTTTCAAATATCTTACTATTAGTTTCTTTTTAAATTCAAAAACTACATATCACTTTAATTCTTTTAATAATATACGCTACATTATTTTTTTCTCAATATTCAATTTTTCTTTAAGATATATATTACTTTTGTGATTTTGTTGTTTATTTTACTTAAAAAATTTCTTATTTTGACATTATTTATTCAATTCTTTTTTGTTTGTCATATATTTCTTAGTTGATATTTTTTAGTATTTTGATCAAAATCATAATTTAGTAAAGGTATGTCAATACTTTTTTATAATTAATTATTGAATATTATATTTTTATATTCTTCTAAAAAACC
This sequence comes from Durio zibethinus, assembly GCF_047325235.1. Lineage (NCBI taxonomy): Eukaryota > Viridiplantae > Streptophyta > Magnoliopsida > Malvales > Malvaceae > Durio > Durio zibethinus. Next base: position 13,910,433 of record NC_143178.1, read on the forward strand.
AATACTATTTTTATATTAAATTCTATTTTACTTTTTGATCCATATATAATATCTTCTATTTTTTCACATTTATTTTCAGCATTTTGATCAACATAATAATAGTAAAGTTTAATTTTCTTATGAAATGTTAATTGAATATATATTTCCTTTTTAATTAAATTTTTTATATTTTAAAATATACCTAAAATACATGTATCACTCTCATAACTTGTGTAATTAAAATTTTACACTGACAGTGCATCAAATATTAACTCTTATGTTTTATATATGTCATAAAATTTTAAAGATTTAAATATAGTTGTAAGAAAGATACAAAATTTACAATGTAATCACATATTTAAATAAGTAAAATAATTTATGCGTCACATAAGTCATAAGTTAGTTTATATATATTAATAAAAAAACTGATCAATCCTTATTGAATTGTAAATTCTTTGCCATAATTTTTAATAAAAAATATGTATTAAAATAAAATATCAAAATTTATTCAAATTATTTCAAATTTTATATATTTAATTTATGTAATAATAAGATCTTTCAATTATTAGTTTTATATTTTTAATTTAATTTTATTATCATATATTATTATATTACAACATACATAGACATCTAAAAAGGTTTGTCATATGCATGCTTATGTCGATAACGTTTTTAGATCACATGTAGGATTTTTTTTTTTTTTGAAAGAGTATAGTTTCTTTTAATTACAAATTGGATAATCTTGAATTTATTCAAATATAAAATTATTCAAGTTATAATTGCAAATCAAATTAATCTAGAGATTTTTTTTAAAAATTAAATATTTGAAATATGGATTTTATTCAAACAAATTTAATTTTTTTACTAGATAATCTTTTTTTATAAATTATCTAATTATGAAAATATGTTAACATGTTTTAAAACTATAAATATTAATTTTATCCAAATCTTTCGAAAGCTCATTATATATATATTTTATCTTAATTTGTATCAAACAAAATTTATCTTTTAAAAAATTTACATAAAATATTGAAAATTCAAATAATCTTTTCATATTAAATCTCTAAATAATAAGATTTATATCCATCTCAACTCTAACTATCAATTTTATATTTACTAAATAGACAAGAAATTTGATTTAATTTTTATCGCTTATTATATCCTTTTTTTTTTTTTTAAATATCAATTTAAAAATTATCTATTCAATCCCAAATATCATCCCAGACTTATTATGCAAATTAAAAACTATAAATTATGATGTGTTTGGTACAAAAGATTATAATAGGATATGATAAGATTATATTATAAATAGAATTAGATTGAATAATGTTATTTTATTTTGTGTTTGATGTGTGTAAAGATTAAGACAAGATAATTTAGTTATTGATCAAAATTATCTTACCTTAAAATTTATACATTTTTAATTATTAATATAATTTTTAAGGGTATAAGAGGATATGTAAATTTAATTTCATAGATTAAAAATAATTCTCTTCACTTTGAGAGGATTGAATCATCCTAAATCAAAAGGATGATTAATTATCTTTATAATCATATTCATTTCTTTAGATATAAATCAAATATAATATAAGATAATTATTATACTATCATATCTATCATCTTATATATCAAACATGACCAAAATATTTTATATCATTTCTTTTATTTTTCGATTTGCAGCTTTTTGGAATTATATTACTAATGCAATTTAATTTTTCTATTTGCATCTTTTTTTTCAAGGTATATTTTTTTACTATTGCAAATTTATTCTTATGAAAATTAATATTTTTTAATTTTTTTTTCTTTTTTTTTTTCCATGCATCTCTTAACGTTTTTTCATATTTTGTATAGTAATTTGAACAATATTACAAAAGTAAAAATATACTTATATTTTTTATTATTTATTTCATCATTTGATAATATATATGTTTTGTTTTTTAAAAAAGATATGTAATTTATTTTTATTTGATATAAATTTTAGGTGTATTAATATTATTGCAAATAAAAATAATGTAAAGTGATGACATGTCATTTTCTTTTTACTTTTTTTAAAAAATTATTTTTATAATAAATTAATCAAATATAAAATTTTATATATTATAAATTTTAAAAATTTAAATATAATTTTTAAAAATATTAATTTATATATATGTACGTAAAATAAATAAAATTATTTTACACATCGAGTCACAATCTAATTTTTATAAAAAGTTTTGTATACATAATTTACTTAAAAGTTGCTCCAACAAAAAAAGTAAAAAACAAAAAAAAAGTTTTTTTCATTTAATATTTTAGAAATAGGAGGCGCGGGGAGTGTAAGAGCTGTGACTAGAATACTAGAATAGCAATGAAAATTCACTTTTTTTTTTTGTCGTTAAGGGGACATAATTTTACATTAAAAGAAAAAAAAATAAAGTTCGATTCTTAATTTTGATTTTTTTTTTTTAAATTATCTTAACCATTACGAAAATTCACGTTTGGAAATCATCCAGCGAGACCATGTTTATTTTTACGCTCATCCTAATTTTAAAGTCATTAAAAAATTTAATCATAAAAACTCAAAGTGGAGTGGAATGCTCTCGACTCGGTATTGGAAGATTATTGACTTGTTCGTTCTTTTCTCAAGAGCAATGAAACGCCGCAAAAATAATCCAAACAATATAAGAAACGTGGCGTAATATGATTGGACCTTCAGAGTCTATTGGCCGTTTACCGTCGCATCACCTGACAGATAATCCCCAAAAGTTTAAAAGAATCTTCTCAATCTACTCCGTGACTCTAATTTTCCCTCGGGAATGTTCTTTTCTCAAACAAAAACTCACGTTCAACGAGACGGATATGCAAAATACAAAAAACAAAAAGAAAAAAATTTTAACATGCGTCACCACTTGTCACCCTACGGATGAACCCACCACTCACAAGTCATAACAATCTAACAGTTCGGTGAGACACGTGGTCACTTACAGGCAACAGCCGGTCTTAGACTGGACTATCCGGTAAAACCCCCCAAAAAGCGAATCTTTTTATTTCTTTAATTCTAAAATATTTAAAAAACAACAATCGTACAGTGCACATCTCCCATGTGATTTTAAAGTTAAAAAATCAGGCTCTGTACCTTTCTTTTTCTCTTTCATATTTGTGTATTTTTTAATTCTTTTCTCTTTCATTCCTTTTCTTTCCTTCTCTTCTATTCTTTCTTTGCTCTCAGAAGTTAGGGATTGTCTTTTGAATGGTTTTCGGTGGGTGAAGATAGAGAAATTCATCTTCAATTAGAGTTCAAATCTGATCTTTTGTTTTGGAGATTATGGAGAGGGATTTCATGGGATTGGGTTCAAAAAATGCTCCGATTACAATCAAAGAAGAGGCCTGTGATGAGCCTAAGGGTTCAGGTATACTTTTCTTTTCTTTTTAATTTATATAATTGATTAAGTTTTTCGTTATTAATTAAAAACATAAGTGAATATGCAATGGAAGTTGATGTTTCTGATCGAAACTTTTAAAAAATTTTCTTGTCTGGATTTTATTTTGTTTTTATAATACTTCTCTTTTCAAGTAATAACGTTGTTTAGAAAAAAAACTGCCTTAGGCTACGTGTATTTAGTTTATATATGTTTATTTCCTTTCAATTTTTTTGAGTGATTAATGACTTTCTTGATTTGCTTAATTTTCTTGGTAACCAAACAAGGGGAAGGGGGTCAGGGAAAGTTTTGTTCCAACAAGAAAATCCACGAGCAAGATGCCCTTTCCGTTTAATTGAAAAAAAAAAAAAGGAAAAAGAAAAGAGCCTCGTGGTACAACGTTTGTAAACTCAAGGTACAATCACTTTACAGCAGTCCTAGGCTAGGATACTTTTAATAAAGTTGACATGGACATTTACTGTTAAAAGTGCGTGATTATTAGGATGTTGAAAATAATGATTATTAAATTTTTTTTATTTAAGCTCTGTTTGATAAATTGAAAACTTTATTTATTTTTTGTGGTAAATTCTAAAGCGCCCTTCTCGTGACCAGTTAATAAGTCAAACGGAGCGGTTGGCGGGGTTTGCTGAGCGGTTGAGCATTATTACAGAGTTTGTTGTAGTAACTCTTAACACATGAAACTTTTGTATGTCAAGGGAACGCTCGTCCTTTTCCCGGAACCCAAAAGATTATAAAAAGAATAGAAAAAGGAAAAACATATGTTGAGCTAGTTTTTGCTTGGCTAAGACTTCTAATTTAGTTGTTGAATAAGTTACTGTGCCATGTTGAGTTGCCGTGTGATTCCCTTTTTCTTAGACAAATTTCTTCTATAACTTTTAAATTTTATTATTATTTTTTAATTTTTAAATGATGTTGTGAATGGTTGTGACTGGCTTTGTACAAGATCATTAGAGATAAAATATTATAGCTGTCGAATAATGTGGTTGCGTGTTAATAAAATGACATGGATGGGTACAATGTAATTAAATAACGATCTTATCAGGGACTTGAATTATAATGCTTCTTTATATTTCTTAAATGTGGCATTTAGAAAGGTAGTGCCTAATGACATATGCTTTGGACATTTTTTAGGGAAATACTCATTAAAGAAAGTGTTTGTTTACAATAGGATGAATAATATATTCCAAAGTTGATGGGGGCATGTGCCATAGATGTTCTGACCATGGTTTTTTTAGTACTTAGAGGTGTGGTTCTCTTTTTCTATTTAGATATAATTAATATACAACATGAATTGGATGCTTCATGATAAGATTTCTGGTGGTTTTGGCTTCATATATCTATCTCATATTTTTAATTTAATTCCATTTTTTTAAATATGTCAATAAATGCTTTCTTTCCCACTTCTAATACTTGTCAGAAACACACTCTATTAGAGTATTTTTTTTAACCTTGTTCTATATAGTTACCAATCAAGAAAATGAACATTATATTTTGCAATATGGTTTAAATATTTTGATCTTCCTGAACCAAAAGATTAATTGATTCCTACAGAGTTCTAAGTTTGGAGGTATTTAGAAAATTATGTACAAGAAGTCTCTAGCACTGTTTTCTTTTTTCTTTTTCTTTTGTTGCTTTTGCTTGCAATTGGGTGATTCTGAATTTCACTCTGAGATGGAAATGAGAATGCGTCCTACCAGGCATGATATTCCAATCCTTTTGGTTCTGCAGTAATGTCAAGAGGTTCAGGGATGCAGTTGTCTTTCTCAAACAAGGTATCTGCCGTTCCTCAGTTCCTGTCTTTCAAGGCTGCTCAAGAAGTTAGGCTGAGGAAGATCGCTCATGATCCTCTAGTCTCATCTGGATTTATGGCAATATCAACTGCTGATTCTAACCAGAAACCATATTCTGGCTTGACCCAGGTATGTTAATTGCCATCACGAACTTCTTGGTTTCTAAATTTTTTTTTTAATATATTTGAGAACTTTATTTCATGTCTGGATTTGTTAATTGCCATCATGAACTTAAACTATGCTCATTTTTTATTTTTTTTTTACCTTCAAATTTCAATATACAGGCATTTTTGACTGGTTGTCTTATAGTTTCATTGCTGGTTTACTGATTTTTCCTCACCTTTTTCCCTCCTCCGATGACTTGCAGAAACAAGGGGGAATCTACTACACAGAGGCAACATATGGTCTACAACAATTTGATGGGCACCAACCCCACCATTCCCAGGAAGTGAGGATATTTCCAGTCTCCAGCCACCCAAATGAAACAATTACAGTTTCTATGAGCACTCCCATTCTCCAGTCCCATCTTGCCTCCACCAGACAGAATATAATTAGTAATACAGTAAACCCACAACCATTTGCAGGAGTCCCAATCATGGCTCCCCCTGTATCTGTTGTTCCTCCATCAAGTTCTGTTATTGGTACCACTGATCTTAGGTATCTTAACTTCTGTCATTTTTCTACATGTCATTTTAGTGAATCTCAATAACACATTATAAACTATCAGCTTAAATTGATAGTTGGAATGATCAAGGTGAAGCTGAATTCATTTTGTAGGAATGCTTCCAAATCTTCTGGAGCACCATCTCAGTTGACTATTTTTTATGCTGGTTCTGTGTGCGTGTATGATGATGTGTCTCCTGAGAAGGTAACATATTGCTTGAGCTTATTTGGTTTATATGCTTGACACCATTAACGTTAGGTGGTACTTAATTCTTTGCCTCCGTATTCAGGCCCAGGCTATTATGTTATTGGCTGGAAATGGTTCTTCTGCAGTTCATAGTAAAACGGTTCCTGTGACTCAACCCCAGACATCTATCCCACGACCTTGTTCTGCTGATGCTCTTGCTGGAAACAATGGTTGTACCGTGGCACCATTTTCAGGCCTTCCAAGTCATCTTTCTGTAAGCTCCCATGTCGTTTTACAGCCAGGTGGAGGATCTAGTGGCACTAATGAAGTAACAGCCACCACACAAATAGGAGCTTCAGCATCTACTAGTAACCAACCAGAGCCTCCCAAATTGGCTAGCTCAGCAGGATCTGCTTGGACAACTCTAATTCCAGCAGGTATTAAACTCGTGTTTTTTTGGGTAGGATTCTCCAGTAACTATTGTATTTTTCTATTAAACTCCTGGTTTCTTGGGTAGGATTCTCCAGTAACTATTGTATTCTTCTCTAAACTCTTTTTATTGTTTTATTTCATATATTATGTTCTCTGCTTTTTTTTTCTGGGAATCTCAAGAAAAACTACTATTGTTTTTTGTAGTAGCTGTGCCTCAGGCTCGTAAAGCATCCTTGACTCGATTTTTAGAGAAGCGTAAAGAAAGGTAGTTGCTTATTTTCTCAATTTGGTGACAATTATTTGAATGTCCATAGAAATACTACTCAGTTCTAATCATGAGTCGCCTTCTATTTTAAATATTAAGGATTGGGAACTCGTAGTTTAATATTGATATTGTCAAGTCACAGTTTAAGATCTGTGTCTTTGAAAACAGTGAAAGTTGGGATGATTCACTTGGATGATACTATTATCCCAACTGAATGATGTGATTCTAAGTTTTATGTTTAACTTATTAAACTGTCTCTGATGGGATGAGATTTGACATGAGTATATTTCTAGTACATGTAGTCTCAATATTTTCTTTTCAGACCTTTTGAATTTTTGATGATGGTAGCTATGTGATAGAAGTTGTAACTAGTCTGTTATGTTCTATAAGAATTAAGATGGAGTCACTTGTTTTCCGGGTGATTTACAATGCTAATCTCTGCTATGATGCTTGCCCTTGGGCACTTGTACTCTGGCTACTGGCAGATTTTTTTTTAACTATGTTCTTCTTTGTCAGTATCAAATGTTATCAAATATATTGGATGCCCTTTGAATTATGTCATGGGACTTATTACGCTGAATTTGTACTGCATTGCAAATCAGAGTTTCTCAGTCTTACATCTTTCTGGTTTACATCCAGGGTAACGAACATTTCGCCATACAGTATCAGCAAGAAATCTCCTGATTCTGGTCCTCTTGCATCTGATGGTATAAGTTTTTCTGTGACTTCCTCTTGATCCAATCCTCTACAAGCCATGAATTAGGTGTCGGGGCGTTTGGAATGAGCAACTGCTATAGATAATGTAAGAGGTCTTTGTCGACATTTGTTTTTGTTCGTAATTATGTAAACTCGATACTTTTGATGTCAAATTTTAGGTTCAGTGTATTAGATATATACGTGTGTGTGTGTGTGTATATGTTTTCAGTTTTCTTTTTCGCAAGTCCTTTCATTTGGATGTGTCTTCTCTTCCGATAACATTTGGAATACCTTAGGAACATCTATTCCAAAAGCATAATTTTGTATTGATCTGTGCTAATAAGTCGTCGCATTTGACATTCAAATGAGATGAGTTTTTGCTAGTACTTTTGTTTTTGGACAAGTTTTTACTAATACGAGTGCTCATTCTTGCGTTTCTTTGTGCAAGAGGTTGCATAATGTCAGTGGTAGAGGTGGTAGTGTCGGGTCGATATAGTTGATTTAAAATTTAGCTTAAAATTTTGCTCGTGAATGTTAAGAGTATGGTTCAACATAGATTCATAATCATGCCAAATCGGCACGTTCGTTAAGACAAAATATGGGCCAACATGACATATGGTCTGTAACCTTTATGGGTTGTCATGCCTAGCATGGTATAATTTATCATAACGAATTCAGTCAAGCTTTTTAAAATTTTGAACTATTGCTTGAGTTCAAAATATATTTTTAATGTATATAAGGAGGTTTATTGAACTTTGAATATGAGAGTTAACTATATTTTATTTTATAAACTTTAACCCTTTTAATGTTATTCAAGTTTATAAGTATATAAGAATAATTTACCAAAAATATCTTAAGTTAATTTTACTGCAACTAGTGAATATCATGTATTTTGCATCTATACTATACTAGTACTAAATTAAAAGAATTCATTAAGGGGACATTTGGTTTATAAAATCTTGGATTTCGAGGGAACGTGTGATTGTCGAAAAAAATGCAATACTTAGAGATTTTTTTTTATTTTCAAGATATCTCGTGATTGGTAACTTTTCATTTCGTTTTTTTAATAATAAATATCTGATGCCTTTAGCAATAAAAAAAAGAAATATTAAACAACTCATGATGGTGAATTTTTTGTCAATTAGGATGGTGAAAAGGGAGAAGAGAAGGATGAGAAAAACATACTTTGGTTTTAGGGAGATCAGTTTTGGCTTAGATCTAGAACTGTGGAGGCTGATTTGGAGAAATCTAAGCTCAAATCAGTGATGAAGAGGTCGAGGAGAAATTACAGCAAAAATTTTGAGACCCAAGAGACACTAGCTGACGGCGATGGCGAGTAACATGAAGTGGTGAGCATAGCAAAATAGCTGCTGAGAACTGGGCTATTACAACGATGGCCTTTGTGCTTGGGAAATTTTTTGAAGAGGATTTCTTTTTTTAAGGAAGAATGGAAACGATGTGAAAAAAGAAAAACATTTGTCTTTTATAGCAAAAGTAAAAAAAAAAAAAAAAAACCCTAGTTGGTCTGAACTATGACCCGTCCTAAACCCACTAAAACCAACCCTAGCTACTGTGGCTCGATTGCTGCCAACCCGACCCAATTGTTGAGCCAACCCAACCCAACCCAGTTCAATTCAAACCAAACTTGGGCTCATTAGATTTGGATCATCTTCCCTTGGTGGATTTGGTTGCAAGACCAAGACTTTGTTAAGTATAATTTCTCTTTTTCAATCTTCATTATCACGTGCATTTTTATAAACATATATATATGTGGCCAAATATAAGAAAAAATGCATATATCAAAATATAAAATAATTTTTATGAAATTAAAAATTATGAATACTTATGTTAATGTTATATTTTTATGTACATAATTTTGCTAATAGAATAATTATTATTGTTTGGGAGATAAAAAATAAGATAGTATTTCTAAGTAAAAAATTGATTTTGAAAACCCTATATATATATTAGAAGGAATTCAAATAATGTTTTGAAGGATTAATTTTCTCAAATTCTACTTAAATATTGGAGAATTAAAGAAAATTTTCCTTTACAAATAAAAATAAATAAAATTTCTTTCATCTTTGATTTTCTTTCAAAGAAGAGATAATGATAAAAGATAGGATTAAATAAGTATAAGATAAATCAAATTGGTTATTTGTTTGTATTTGCATAATTTATTTGTCTTTTATTGCATTATGCCTTCAAAAAAAAAGAAAAGAAAAAAGGTGTGAATTTGTAACTGATGATTTTGAAAATTAGAATGGTTAACATTTCTACGGAAAAATAATCTTTGAAACCCTATATAGATATTGGAGGGCTTCTTAATAATTGCTTTTTATGAAGGAATATTACACTAAATTTTAAAGAATATCATGAGAATTCTAAGTAGAGAAAAACTTTTCATAATTTCTCCTAGATATTAGGGAATGAAATGTTTCAAAACTATGAATTTTTCATTTTATTCCTAAATAAAAAAATTAAAATATGTATAAGATGGATTAAATTGGTTGTTTACATTTTTTAATTTGCATTTGCATCATCTATTTGCTTCATATGATATTTGTTTGCATTTCATCATTATCAAAGAATATAAATTAACAAACGATGATTTTAGAGAATTGTTTTAAATAAAAACTAATATTCATAAGTAAAAATAATTTTTAAGACCCTACCTAAATATTGGCGGGCTTATCAATAATTATTATTTATAAAAAACTATTATGTCCAATTTTAAGGAATTATTATGAAAGTCCCAAATAGAGAAATATTTTTTGAAATTCTGCCTAGATATTGGAAAATTAAAAAAATGTTTCAAAACTAAAGATTTTCATCTTATTTCTAAATAAAAAAAAGATTTTTACAAAAAATAAAATTTGAAGGAATTATTTTTTAAATATTAGAATTAAGACCACTTTTATCAATATTAAAGATAACATGTGATTAATTGATACCATTTTTAAAATTGATATTGTCGGGGATACTAATCATTCCTTACATATAACTGTAATCTCGAATCCAGTTTTTTTTTCGTAGATCAAAATATCTTTTTAATAAATTTTTAATTTGTTTTATTGTTTTATTAAAAAAATAAATTTTAGATGACAAATCATACTTTAAAAAAAGGTTGATAGTGACTCTTCTTTATTTTGAAACTTTTGAAACTTTCATATAGTGGTCACCAAAACCATTACGATAACATTGAATATCAAAAAAATTTTCATGACACATAATGCACCTTGTTGATTAAGATGACCATGTAAAAGGATTTGCATGCTATCCATATTACTAGCATTATCCAAAGTAATGCTAAAATTTTCTTTTCTTAATACTCCATTCATGCAATAAATCATAAATCTTGTTATGCAAAAAAAATATATTATGTTGTGGTGGCACATGTCAAAAATTTAAAATTGTACTACATAACTTCCAATCAACATCAATATAAAATGCAATTAAACAAAGCTATCCTTCAGTAGTACAAGATATTTACATATTAGTAGTCAAATAAATTTTGCTTGAAATTTCTTTCATACTAGATTTAATTTTCTCTTTCTTTTTTTTTTTTTTTTCATAGTTTCAAGGAAGCAACTTTACAAGTATTCCTACAAGTGAATTTGAAATAGTTTTTCAAATAAGAATGAAACACTGTAAATTTAAAGAGCAATAACACATTCCATTATTATTTCACGAGCAACCAATGGGGAAAACAATGGCTTACCAAAAAAGCAAGCATCCACTAGGTAATGAAATTTGGCTTTAATAAGTTTGTCTACAAAAACTACAACAAAAATACTTTGATAAATGTTAAAAGTTAAAACTTATAATTTTAATATTTAACAATTTCAAATATAATTATATATATATGAGAAATTATCTAATTCACTTTAGTGAAAAGTTTAAATTTCACAAGTAGAGTTGTTAAGTTGACACATACCTCTTATGGTTTGTTAAAAAAAAACATTAATTAAAAAAATAATGCATATTACAATCTCTTAATTCCATGAACAGGTTCATTTAAGTAAGACAAACATTAATAAGAATCCAATGTCCAAAGACCCAACAAAAGCTATAAGTAATGTAACTATAAATCTTATGAAGAGTTCGATCTTAACTCATGATAAATGCTGGTGGCATGCTTAACACATGCAAGTCAAACGTGAAGTGGTGTTTCTAGTGACGGATGGGTAAGTAGCGCAAAACCCTACTCATGATGTTATAAAATTATATCAATAATGTATAAGAACAAACTTATAGTAGATATATATATATATATATATATATATATTTGAATTTTAACATTTTAAAATTGTTAAGAATTAATCTTAATTACTCTTAATTAAACTTATCTATAAAATTATATATGTAAATCTATTGGTACGTGTTATACCTTTAGATCCTATATTTAAAATTTAGACTTTTAATTCTAATTATTAAAATTCAATTCCTACAAATTTATATACGTAAAGAAACTTGGCTTCAATAAGCTTCTATTTATGAAAACTACGAAAATTAGTCACATCTGCCACGTACATAAGAAAGAAATTCCATTTGGGTGTTTTTTTCCTCGAGTTTAACAATTTCTTTTCAATATCTAATGAAGTAGAAGACCAAAATTCTGTCCAATTTATAAGAGGTGTGAAATAAATTTAGCGGCTTATGGCTCAACACGGTTTGGTATGATGTGGATCATATTTGAGATAATATATATATATATATATATATATAAAAGCTAAACTTAAAATTTTAGACGCATGAGTTTAAATAGTACTGTTCATTAAAGACCAGTGCTAGCAAGTAATTACGAGTTAGCGCAATATAACACATAAGCCCAAATATTATTTTTTAAATTATGATAAAATTATACTTGTTTTTGATATTTTGTCAATAATTTATAAAAAATTATATTAAATAAATATATCAATGAAACATTTAAATCATTGATAGATAAATTTATAATCTTTTCATTTTGATCTAGAGTGTGACTCCGATTATGTTTGGAATAAAATATTTTTATTTTAAAATATAAATTATTTAAAATTTTATTCTAATAAAAAATATATTTATTTAACTCATTTGAGGATAAATTTGATTCTTTTTAATAAAAAATATAATAATTAAAGGATAACATATCTTTATTTTATCAATTATTTTAATTATTTGAAATCAAATGTTATTTAATAGTTTTTATTATATTGTTTAATTATTAAAAAATTATTATGTTCTATTTCTTAAACAATTATTTTATCATTTAATTTATGTAAATTTTTTAATCTCACCCTTTTTACAAATTAATAATTAATAATTTAATTTAAACTCAAAAATAAAAAATAAATAAATAAATAAAATAAAAAATGAGTTAGCAAATATATAAATTTAAGTTATTATTGTTTAGTCCAAAAATGTTAGGCTCAAGACTTACCAAACCAGTAAGACCGAAGAGGATGCTTTTATTATTTTTCAATTTCTTTTGCTATTCATATACCCAAAATTACTTGATTTGACCTTTTCAATATCCTATCTAAACCCTACACATAAATCTCTTTGTTCTCTTAGGCTCCGTTTGTTTTATAAAAAATGACTTCTAAGAAATAATTTCTAAAAGATATTTATATATTTTGAATTGAAAAAGATTTTTTGTTATTTAAATAAGTTAATGAAAAATATTTTTCGTTATTTGATTATTTTATGAAAAATCTATTTTTTAAAATAATATTAATATAAATATTAAAATATTATATTAATATAAAAAATACTTAAAATAAACCTATTTATTATTTTTATATTATTTATTAACATATTATTAATTAATATAATCATATTTATTAATATATTATTATTTCTTTATTAATATACATTATTTATTAATAGATAATAATATTATTTATTAATATATTATATTAATAATATATTATTTATTAATATAATATTATTTTTTAATATATTATAATTTTATATATTAATATTAATAATATATTATTTACTAATAATATATTATTTTTAATATATTATAATATTATTTATTAATATTTTATTTATTAATTAATATAATATTATTTACAATTAAAATTATGCTTAAAAGTATCGATAAATAGTTTTACTCATAAATAACTTTTTTTCAAAAATGTGTTTTCCTTTTCAAATCCAAAAAATAATTTTCATAAAAATAGTCTTATTTTCTATTGACCAATAAGCTATTTCTCATTGATCAACCAGTTTTCTATCAAACAAATACCTAAAAATACGAATATTATTCTCCAAAAATCATTTTTCGTAAAACAAATGGAATTTTATTCTTTATCATCTATATTTCTCTCTCTCAACATCCATCAAACTATTATTTGCCCTATCTAAAAATCCAGCCATGTCTTCTCACAATCACCATCAACTTGCAAATGACAAAAAACCAAAAAAAAAAAAATTATGATCCCTTTCAACCTCATCCTTCTTTTCTTTAACTCGGTTTCTTTGAAATTCCTTCTCAAAGTCCTATATCTAAATCCCCAAAGGCCTAAAATCATTTTTTTCTACTTTTTCTAAGTTTCCTCCATGTTTTTATCTTTTCAAACAATCCTAAATCCCATTAAAATCTCTTTAAAATGCCCTAAACCTTAGATGATATGTGTTTTTTTTTTTTTTTAAACGGATTATGGATTTTTAGTATTTGGCTGAATTTATTTTTTGGTTGTGATTTCAAGTAGGAAAATAAAAAGAAAATTCTATATTTTTTTGTTATTTTTGAATTTTTTTATCTATTTGAATTTATTTTTAATATTATTTTGGTTGTGATTTTCACGTAAAAATATTTTTGGATTTAAAGATGGTTTTAAGTTTTTATATAGCCTAGTTATGTTTGAATTCTTAAAAAAAAAAAAATCTAGACCTGTTTTTTCTTTTTTATTTGTTGATTAACTTTTTATATTTTTATCTTAGTAATCTCAAAGTACTAGTCAATGTTTTAGGTTCTAAGTGAAAAACCAACCTTCAATAAAACTTGATCAAAAGTAAAAAATACTCTTAACAACGATTAAATGCCTTCTCTATTTTTTTACAATCAATTATAAAGTATATAATATTCATTTAAAATATTAGATAGGTAATAGATGAAAAATTAAGGTTAAAAGATAAAATGGATATTTTATAAAATTAGACAAATGCCTTATGGCTTATTGCAATATGAATGATAAATAAGGGTAAAATAATAATTTATTAATATTAGACAAATGTCACATGGAGAATTTTTAATCTTTAGAGTGTGTTTGGTTCAAGAGAATCCATAAATTTTTCTTCAAAATCTTAATGGTGGGTATTTAATTCCAACATTTGGTTCAGGGTAATCTGATTATGGAAAAAAATTATTAGATTCCTAACAGTACCCAAAGTCTTAGAATCATAAATCCACTTTTTCTTATGATATTCTAGGATTTCGAGGGTGAAAAGTTACCTTATTTTCAAATTTGACCTGAATAAAAAATAATGAAATACTATTACCCTTTTGAAAAGTATGTCTGGAAGTAACGGAACTCAATTATAGATCTTTGTACAAGAAAAAACAATTTATTGCAATTAAGGTGTTTGGCATGAAGAAATGCCTAATAATCCTTGGCCTCAATTATAATGTTTTCTTCATTGAAACATCTTAAATGATAATTTAAAATGAATATTTTTTTTGGTTCTCATAGACAATGTGATAACATGAATTATTTAAGCATTTGGGCTTAAGAAATGCCATAATTGATGATCATTTAAGGCATTTTTGTACATAAATGTCTTAAATGATCCTTAATTATGGTGTTTGGTGCTTAAAACACCTTAAATAATGCTTGGTTTTGATTTTTTTTTCTCATAGACAATGTTATAATATGAAATATTTAAGGTGTTTAGGTTTAAAAAAGCTATAATTGATGATCATTTAAGGCATTTTTGTACACAAAAGCCTTGAACAATCATCAATTATAGCGTTTGGTTCTCAAAATGCCTTAAACAATCTTTGGCGTTAACTAAGGCAATTTCTTTATTGAAACACATTAATTGATTGTCATAATGATTTTTTGTCCGGGGGGACCCGATCACTAGATTTGGTGAAAATTTTCGGAGTCACCACCAATCTTTTTATAGGGTGTAATTGGTCACCCAAAATATCATCTTTTAGTAAAAATTTTAAAATTAATTAAAAGTAACTAAAAGAAGTTTAGGTCTGTGAAATTAGGACTAGATCTGAGAGTACAGTTACGAGTGAAAAATGTATTAGCACCCTCACGTTGCTCGTTCAAAGAATAGTACCATTTAAACATGCATAATCTTATAATTTTGATAACATGGTCTTTTTTATTTAAGTTTTAATTTCCTAAAATTTATTTTAAAACATTTTTCTTTATCATGAAATTATCATTATTATTACTCTTTTGTGTTTTATAAATTCTCCAACACTTTGGTGGAATTTATAGAAAACCACTATTTAGAAAATGTTTCGAGAAAATTGATCATTCACAAAATTCTCGAAACTTTGTCATAAGATATTTTAATTATTTGTTTTTAAAAAAATATTTTAGGAACATCCCGACTCTTTGGTGAGTTCCTAAAATTTATTAAACAAATTTTAAGATTATTCCGACTCTTTGGTAAAATCTTAAAAATTTTGAACAAGTTTTAAAATGATCTTAATTTTGGCAAGATCCTAAATAAAATCATTTTTTTATAGTTAAAAGAATTAATTAATTAATTAATCTTTATTATAATTATTTTTAAAAATTTTATTATTTTTTTAAATTTAGATTATCTCGACTTACCGGTGAAATCTAAATATTAATTTTTTATTTGAAGAAAATTGAACTCTTTCAATTTTCTATATTTTTTTAAAAAAATTTAGATTATCCGAACTCACCGGTGAAATCTAAATATTAATCTCTTATTTGAAGAAAATCGAACTCTTTCAATTTTTTATATATTTTTTTAAAAAATTCAAGATATCAATTATTATTAATTTCATTTTTTTTATTTTTTATTATTGTTTTACATTGTTTAAATCAATCTTTATTTTAGTAAAAATAATTTTGGATTATCCAAACTCTATGATGAAATCCAAAAAATTATTTTTACTTGCAATAATTAATAAGAACTAAACTCTTTTAGCTTTCTCTAACAATTACATTTAAATGATTCATTTGAACAATTTATTCTTTTATTTATCATTTTTTACTTTTTTTTTAGCAAATTTTTTTTTTAAAATTATCCCAACACTTTGGTGAAATTTAACTAATATTTTTGCTTGTAATAAAATTTATTTCCTTTAAGTAGTTATTACTATTAAATTTTTTATTTATATTTTTTTAGGTCTTTATTTTATTTCAGTTTTATTTTTTTATATTTATTTATTGATCTCTAAAAAACTATTACTAGTAATAATAAAAACTAACAATAATAATAATAATAACATCTTTAAAAAAATAACATAAAAATCAACATAAAAAAATAAATATCAAAATCAAAATGAAAAAAAAAAAAGGAAAAACCTGCGAAATGGGTTGGGTTGGCCTGTGGGTCGACGCGTGGATCCTGCGCGGGTCAGGTTCAGTTTAAATGCCTAAAACAATGTCGTTTTAGGGAGCCTATAAAAGGCCTATTTCAACTTTTTTTATTTTTTTATTTCCTCTCTCTCTATCTACCCTAGAGCTTCCCTTTTTAAACCCAAACCCTCTCTTACCAGTTGTCATAAAACCCAGTTTCTGATCGGTCGTCGCCTTGCACTGGTGGCCAAAAACTTCAACTGGTGTCAAAAAATTCAAAATTTTCCATATTATAGTGATAAACCTAGATTCTAGTTGTTGAAAAATTCAAAAGATCGTCAAAAAATTCAAACGGTCACCGAAAAATTCAATGGTCACCAAGAAATTCAAATTTTTTTAGATTCTGATGACCCAAAAAAAATCCAAAAAAATTTTAAAAAATTATCCAGTGATCCTTTTCGCTTTCTAAACACCTTTCCAAGCCCATATTTTTTTTAAAAAAAAATCTACAACTTCCTAGATCGAGAATTTTATTCTCAGGAATTTTTTTTATCTGTTTGCTGTTGGTCTTTTTTTTATTGTGTGTGTTCCCTCCTATTGTTCTTCTATTCTCCCTTATAAAGATTAGCTCTATTTATAGAGCTTCTGAAATTCAAGATCCCAAATCTTTTAGGATCTTTTTGTGAAAAATTTGGGTGTCTATTCGATGACTTTTGGTCACCAGATTTCATGCTACCATATTAAGCAGTGTCAGGAAGAAAAATTAACCTTCTAGCAGTTTGATTTTAGCTGCTAGAGTTGAAATTAAAGATTTTTTTTTACCTTTTTTTGTTTTAAAGATTAATAATAATAATAATAATAATAATATAAATAAAATTATATTTAAATAATAATAAAAAAAGAAGAATAAAATTGGTGCCTACAACTGCCCTTCTTTACTTATTTTTAAGAATCA
Organism: Durio zibethinus; assembly: GCF_047325235.1. Lineage (NCBI taxonomy): Eukaryota > Viridiplantae > Streptophyta > Magnoliopsida > Malvales > Malvaceae > Durio > Durio zibethinus. Next base: position 13,928,325 of record NC_143178.1, read on the forward strand.
GGAATAAAACAAAAATAAAAAGACATCAATTTTATTCAAGTAAACACATACAAAAAAATGAAACATTGAACATAAAATTTTTTTTTGAAAGGCTCCTCTAAATAGAGGCTATAAAACTTTAAATTCAAAAAGCTCATATCACTAGAGGCGACGAACTTTAAATGTTAAAAAGCTCCTCTAACCAGAGGCAATCAACTTTAAATTCAAAAGCTCCTTTAACTAAAGGCAACGAACTTTAAATGACTCATTTAACCAAAGACAACAAACTTTAAATTAAAAATATGAGAAGACTTATAGATTATGCCATTTGGTCTTACAAATCTTGCCTAATTTTGATAGAGTCTTCTGACCAGAGGCTCTTGAAATTAAAAAAAACTCCTTTGACCAGAGGTAACAAACTTTAAATGTTAAAAGGCTCCTCTAACCAGAGGCAACAAACTTTAAATGGCTCATTTAACCAAAGGCAACAAACTTTAAATTAAAGATCTGAGAGGACTTATAGATTATGCCATTTGGTCTTACAAATCATGTTTAATTTTGATAGAGTCCTCTGACCAGAGGCTCTTGAAATTAAAAAAAACTCCTTTGACCAAAGGCAACAAACTTTAAATCTTAAAAGGCTTCTCTAACCATATGCAACAAACTTTAAATGTTAAAAGGCTCCTTTGACCAGAGGCAACAAACTTTAAATGTTAAAATCTGAGAGGTATTGGTATTTAAAAGATTTCTCTAAATAGAGGGTTTACATCTTTCTTACTTTTGACTTTTTTTTTTGTTGGTCTTAGATTGTCGTAGACCCATACATCTATCGTGTCACATGCATGCGTGAATGACATTTTCATGTTTTTGCAATGCCATGCAATAAATGATGATCATGATGCAAATGCACTTATTATGCAAATGAACAGACCATATTCTTTCTCTCTTTTTTTGTTGTCATTTTTCTTTAATCCTTAAAATTTTTCAAAGGTTGTTTTCTTTCTTCTTTTCTTAAATCCTATGCATTCTAGCAGTTGATTAAGTTCAGATAAGAAAGATTTCTCTTCATATCCCATATTTCATGTCAACCATTTTATGACTTATAGGCCACTTTTCCTATTAACCTTTGTTCCTTACTATTTTGCTTATCACTTTAAATCTTCTTCAAAATAATGTGTGTGTCTTTTATGGTCATTGTTATTCCTTCATCATCTTTTAAATTTCAAACAATTATAACACATTGCACATTTTTTTTTTTTAATGAGAGGGACAAAAGAAAGGATAAACAAAATGGTATTTTATTTCGATAAAAGGGAGAAATGTTTTATGCATTATCAAAAATGATATAACAAGGATAATAAGTAATCACATAACAAATATTCAAATCATCATGAACTAATTCATCATGGATTCTTTTCTAAAGACTCTTGATTGGTGCCCTTGACTTTTTAAAAATATAGCAAATCAAACTAGTCCAAAAACATTGAGATCTTCTGGCATATATTGAGAATTGAGCCACTCCATTCACTATCCCCTTTTATTTTTATCCAACCTACCCTTTCAGGTTTTCAACTCAGATATCTTTTTAATTTATTTTACTTTTTTTATTTTTTTTAAAGCATAATACTCTTTTACTACATCGACATTTACTGGATTTGGCATATCATCTCCATCCATTCTTGCCAAGATCAATGCCCTACCAAAAAAGCTTTTTCCACCACATATGGGCCTTTCCAATTAAGAGTCCATTTTTCTCGAAGATCCTATTGGTTAGGAAGAATCTTTTTCAATACTAATTCTCCTTCGTGAAATTGTTATGGGTGAACTTTCTTGTTATGAGCTCGCATCATTCTTCTTTGATATAGTTAGCCATGGCAAAGTGTAGCTAATCTTTTTTCTTTAATGAGATTCAATTATTTATATCGAGTGTGAACCCACTCAGCTTCTTCTAACTTAACTTTCATGAGAATGTGCAAGGAAGGAATTTCAACTTCAATGGGTAACACTGCCTCCATCCCATATACCAATGAAAATGGTGTAGCTCTTGTAAATGTGCAAATTGAAGTTTGATAATCATATAATGAAAATGGTAGCTTTTCATGCCAATCTTTATACACATTTATCATCTTTTGAATAATTTTCTTTATGTTCTTATTGGCTGCTTCAACTGCCCCATTCATCTTTAGACAATAAGGTACTAATTTATGGTGTTTGATTTTAAATTGAATACAGACCTCAGTTATCATTTTATTATTCAAATTAAGAGCATTATCTGAAATGATCTTTTCTGAAAGGTCATATCGACATATGATCTCTTTCTTAATGAACTTGTAAACCGCCATTCTTGTCACATTGGCATATAAAGCTGCCTTTATCCACTTTGTGAAGTAATCAATTACCACTAAAATGAATCGATGTCCATTTAAGGCTTTTGGTGTAATAAGCCCTATCACATCCATTCCTCAGATAAAGAAAGGCCAAGGTGTTGACATAACATGCAAGGATGTTGGAGGAACTTGAATCTTGTCTACATAAATTTGACATTTATGGCATTTTCTAGCATAGTAATGCAATCTTTTTCCATTGTCAACCAATAGTATCATGCTCTCATTATTTGCTTAGTCATCATGTGACCGTTTGCATAAGTTTCACAAACACCTTCATGAATTTCTTTTAGTAACTTTTTAGCTTTAGTAGCGCTCACACATCTCAATAGTGTTTAATCTTGATTTCTCTTATATAAAATTTCTCCATCTAGAAAGAAACTCATTGTCAACCTTCTCAAAGTTCTCTTATCATTCTCTAATATGTGCTTTAGGTACTATTGATATTTAACATATTGTAATATGTCAAAATACCATGGTTTTCCATCAACTCCTTTCTCAACATTTAAACAGTGAGCTGGTTTCTCTCACAAGCTTAATTTGATGGGTTGGATTTTAGCATTTTCATTTAATTTGAACATTGCTGCCAATGTAGCCAAAGCATCAGCCATTTGATTCTCTTCTCGAGGTAAATGATGAAACCAAATATTTTTAAATTTTTTGATCAATTTTGATATGTACTTTTGGTATAAAATCAATTTTAAGTTTTTGGTTTCCCATTCTCCTCGTAATTGGTATATGACCAAAGCAGAGTCTCCATAAACTTTTAAAGTATGAGCCTTCTTTTGAAGAGCAGCTTGAAGACCCAGAACACATGCTTCATATTCTACCATATTATTGGTGTAATCAAAATTTAGTTTCACAGTGATTGGGTAGTAATCCCCTTATGGAGATATCAAAACTACTCCAATACCATGCCCCAAAGCATTTGATGCACTATCAAAATACATCTTCCATATATCTTCATTATGCTCTTTTTTATCTATGTGCATTATAGACATTAAGTCTTCATTTGAAAAATCAAATGTCACAGGCACATAATTTTCATGAACGCGTTCTGCAAGAAATTCAGCAGTAGCACTTCCTTTGATTACCTTTTGGGACACATATACAATGTCATATTCAGAAAGTAACACTTGTCATCTTGCTATTCTTCCCGACAATAAAGGTTTTTCAAAGATGTACTTTATTGGGTCTAATTTTACAATGAGTCAAGTAGTATGATACAACATATATTGTCTAAACCAACGAGCCATCCAAACTAATGTACAACACATCTTTTCCAATGGTGAATACTTTGATTCATAATCAGTAAACTTTTTGCTCAGGTAATAAATGTCCTGTTCTTTCTTTCCTATTTCATTATGTTACCCTAAAACACATCCATTGATTTTTCATGCACTATCAAATATAGGATAAAAGATCTTTCAAGGATAGACGACATTAATACTGGTGGGTTTGATAAGTATTCTTTAACTTTTTCAAATACCATTTGACAATCTTCATCACATTCTCTTGACCCGTGTTTTTGAAGAATCTTAAATATAAGATCACATTTGGCTGTAAGTTGAGAAATGAAACAAGCAATATAATTCAATCTTCTTAAAAATCCTTTTACTTCTTTTTGTGTGCGCGGAGGTGGTAGCTCTTAGATGGCACGTATCTTATCTGGATCCACCTCTCTTCCTATTTTACTGACAATAAATCCCAATAATTTTCCTGAGGTTGCACTAAAAGTGCATTTAGTTGGATTAAGCTTGAGCTGAAACTTTTTTAACCTCTTAAATAGCTTTTTGAGATTAGTTACATGATTTTCTTCTTCACGGGATTTGGCAATCATGTCATCCACATACACCTCTATTTCTTTGTGCATCATATCATGGAATAAAGTTACCATGGCTCTTTGATATGTTACCCTAGCATTTTTCAAACCAAAGGGCATGACTTTATAGCAAAATGTTCCCTATACTGTCATAAAAGTAGTCTTTTCCTTATCTTCTTGTGCTATCTTAATTTGATTATAGCTTAAAAATCAATCCATGAATGTAAATAGAGAGTGCCTAGCGGTATTGTTCATTAAAGTGTCAATGTGAGGCAATGAAAAATTATCTTTTGGACTTGTTTTGTTCAGATCCTGATAATCAATACACATTCTCACTTTGTCATCTTTCTTGGGTACTAGGACTATATTGCCCCCCATTCAAGATATTTGGCCACTTCTAAAAATCCCGCATCAAATTGCTTTTTCACTTCTTCTTTTATTTTCAATAGCATTTCAGGTTTCATCATTCTCAGCTTCTGTTTAATTGGTTGGCACTCAGGTTTCAACAGTAGCTTATGCACTACAATTTTAGTATCCAGCCTCGACATATCTTGATATGACCAAGCAAATACATTTACATATTCATGTAGTAACTTTATCAACTCTTGTTTTATTGGTGATGACATTGAAGTACCAATCTTAACCTCTTTTTTAGTTTCATCCCCCAAATTAACAACTTTAGTGGCTTCTTGATGAGGCATGATTTGCTTCTCTTCTTGTTTCATTAATCTCAATAATTCTGAGGATATTGCATGGTCTTTCATAACTTCTTCATCATCGAGTTCACCAATATAAATAGAATTTTCAAAATCAAATCCTAGAATATTATCATGATGATCTTTATATTCATTATTCAGATAACTAAAAATAAGTAAAATGGATGAAATGTAGAAGGATGTATAGTAATGCAAGGAATTAAAATGAAAAAGGCAAAAGAAATAGACAAATGAGCTACGTTTGTCATTTATTCAATTAAAAATGAAGAAACAAACACACATAAGACATTTAATGCTTTTAACAAAAGCATTTAGATTAGGTTCAACACATTACTTTGGAAAAAATTTAAAAATAACAGGTAGCTCCTCAACATGCCAAATTTTCAATTTTGCACTAGGAGGAGTAAGATAAACCCATGGACAGCCTAGATTTTCGTTATTTTTTTCTTCACCCACCATTTGTATTAAAAATTCAGTGAAGATATTTTTCAATAATGGTGTAAACTCTTTTTCTATGTTTTCTGCTACATTTAGATAGATATAACCAGCTGAGATAAAAGTCTTGTAAAAGGGAAAAAAAGATAGGCTTTCAGTTTTTACTTTTTACCTTAAAAAATAAGCCAATCTTTATTTTTTTTCCTCTATAAACTTCATTCTTTCTTTTTGAGTTGGTTTGTACCTTAGCCCAAATCGATCATCTTTATTAGGCATCATCCATGGTCGTTGCATCCCTTGCAAGTTAGCCTACACTTGTTGTCCTTTCCCTACCACTTTTTTAAGTGCCATTTTAGAAGCTTTAGATACATATGGAATAGGCACTTTTGATCTTTCACTCACATAGGTTGTATTAATGAACTCAAAGGATCTGAAAGAACATTCTGAGGCTTTCTTAGCTGCTTCAACATATAATACGATAAAGCGTTTAGTCACCAACAGATCTTCTTCACCAGTAACAATGACCACCTTTTCATTAATTATGAATTTTACTTTCTGATGCAGAGTGGAAGGAATAACTCCTGCCATGTGAATCCGTGGTCTTTCCAAAAGACAACTATAGGAAGGAATGACATCATGACTTGAAAGACTATATCAAAAGTACATGGTCTAATTTGGATTGGTAGCTCGATATCGTCTATCACTTCATGATGAGTCCCATCAAAAGCCATCACTATCATATGACTTATCTTCATGTAAGACATGTCAACTGGCAATCTTGATAGTGTAGTCATAGGCATGACATTAAAAAAAAATCTATTATTAATGAGCACCTTTGCCAGTGTATGATCCTTATATCTTATGAAGATATGTAAGGCCTTAGCATCACTTCTATCACCAGGTGGAATTTCATCATCACTAAATGATATATAATTTCCCACTGTGATATTTCCCACTATGCGATAAAGTTTCTCCATAGATATATTGTGAGCTATATAAGCCACATTGAGTACTTTGAGTAAAACTTTCCTATGAGGCTCAGAATTTAACAATAATGAGAGCATAGAAATCCAAACTGGTAAGCGATTTAATTGCTCCACTACACTATATTCACTATGCTTAATAAGCTTAAAAAACTCACAAGTCTCTTTTTTTGTAATCGAATTTTTACATTTTTGATCTAAAGTTGGGGTTGGGTGAGTCTCTTTATCGTTGGGTAATTTATCTTCTTTTTCTAAGCTTGTTTTCTTTTCTTTTACTTTTTCTTTTCATGCTCTCTCAAGTGCTTTTGGAGTATAGCACCGCCCATTTCGAGTTATGCCCCTTATGTTAGTTATGTTTGTCGTACTTGCATCATATGAACTATATTGAAGAGAACCATTATCCAAACCTTGTGATATGATATTAAAATCATATTTCCAAGGGATTGCCTTATCTGATTTGTACAAGAATAGGGAGAGACCTCAATTGTTATCTTTGGCATAGTTGTACAAATTGGTTCATCAATTTTAGCACTCAATTTTTCATTATAAAAGATTGTGATAGGTTCAAAATTCATATGAACTGGCTTATTAACCTTAGCACTTGGTTTCTCCTTATAGAAAATGGTAACAGGCTCAAAATTCATTCAGTGAAGCCTACTTTTAGATGAGTCTTCCATCACAACATTCACTAAACTTCTTCATGTTTTTCATAAAATTCAACCAAGAAAGAATCTATCATTCTCTGTAACTCCTGTCGAAATGCTTTACAATCTTGAAGCTAATGACCAACCATCCCCATATGGAATTCATAAGTTTGATCTGAATTATATGAAAATTTTTTATCATCTGAGTTTTCAGATATTGGATGAATCATAGTTACTTTCATAAGGGTAGCAAATATTTCATCCATAGGGGTTTTGATCTTGCTTACTTCTCTTTTAATATTCTGAGTTGTCTCACTATTTAAAGCATTTATTGATCTTTCACCATGATTAGGTAATGGATTGGCCTCCACACTTGGTCCGACCTGAGTTGTGAAATTTAAAATTTCGTTATCAATCAAGCTTTGCACCCTACGTTTGAAAGCTATACAATTTTCAAAAAAATGGCCCTGAATTCCATAATGATAGTTGTAGGAAGCTTCAAGATCATACCACTTTGGATATGGAGGTTTCAAGGGTTCTATAGGCTGTCGAGCTACCAAATGTTTTTGGAATAACTGAAGGAACAATTTCGTGTATGTCATAGGAATTAGATCAAATTGTTGCTGCTCTCAATTATTTTGAGGTTTTGTTTCGATTAAAGTTTGTGGTATTTGCTTGAGGGGGAGGTCATGGTGAAGATGTTTAAGGGCGAACATTGGCTTGAAAAATAGGTGTTTGGGTTTGCATTGGTTGGTAATGGTATAGGTTTTGGGAAATGTTAGAAATGGTTGGGTAAAAAGGTTGGTATACAGGATATGAATGGTATAGGATAATAGGTCTTGGTTTTGGTTTTTCAGTGGTGACAGCTTGCACTTCTGCTTCTTTTTTCTTGGATGGTCCTCCTTTCTTTGATCTAGAAACATCACTTCCATCAATCTTTCCATTTTTAATGGCATTTTCTATTATCTCTCATGTAATCACCATATCAATAAAGTTTTTCATGGCATGACTAATGTGCCTGTCATAGTATGGTGCTCGAAGAGTATTGATGAATAGAATAGTTGTTTTTTTCTCGGTGAGAAGAGATTGAACCTGGGCAGCAACATCTCTCCATCTCTAAGCATATTGTTTAAAATTTTCATTAGCTTTTTTTTCCATGTTTTGCAAAGACAGTCTATCTAGAGCCATGTTTGTGACATGCTTATATTGAATAATAAATTCTTGGGCCAAATCTTTCCATGAATGAATACGACTCCTATCTAATTGAATATACCATCTGACAATCGATCCAGTAAGATTATCCTGAAAATAATGGATAAGCAACTTGTCATTATTTGTATGCCCAGTCATTTTTCGACAAAACATAGTGATATGTGCTTGAGGGCATTTGGTTCCATCATATTTTTCAAATTTTGGTACTTTAAACTTTGGTGGGATTACCAAATCTGGAACCAAACTAAGTTCATTGGCATCAATTATGCCAAAAATATTTACACTTTCAACAGCTCGTAGCCTTTCTTCCAAGAGATCTAACTTTTGCTGTGCCTTTGTATTCTCAGATTGTTCTGACGTGCCTTTCTTTAGTTTCTCATGTTTTCTTGGGTCGTCTAAATCTAGGACCATAATGTGTTCAACATGACTTGCCATAATATTTAGACCAACATGTCCTTGACTATGTGGTTGAACCGTAAAGTGAGGTAAATTAAACTGAGCATGTGGCTGCCTTTCAGGCTGTGTCATTTGTGGATGCATTTGATGAAAAGTTTGAGCATAGGGTAGAGTAAACCCTAGTGGATACAATAGATCTTCCCTACCACTGGTATTTTTTTGGGTTTGAGGCTCTTTCTTAGTGGTTACTTCTTTGGCTACCCTTTTTCCTTTGGTAATTTTCCTTATCATGTCCATCATTGTAGCCATTTCTTTCTAAGTCTCTTATTGAGTCCTAGTCATTTGTTCTATCAACTTTTGTTGAGACCTAATCATTTGCTCCTATATATCAAATTGAGCTTTTTTTATCCTTTTTATTTTAGATGCTTGCTCACTTTCCATGATTCTAACTTGTGAGCGAGTGTTGTAACGATGACGAATGGTTTGATCTATGTTTTCTTGATGGCTTTACTATCCTTGCACCTGATTGAGTTAAAGGAAACTCTTTGAGATTTGTTATTTTGAAGCTCTTTCTTTTAGTCATGATGCATTTTTTTTTAAAATGAAACACACATATGATGTATGAATGCATGAATGCAAAGGATGTGCTTATTATATATCCAATATTTGCAAAAGATTTTAAGTTTGAACTTGAACCACCATATCATAACTTCACATTATCTTTACTAAATACTTCTTTCATTACAATATTAAAATTTTCAAAAGAAGCACCCTACATGCTTGTACTACTCATAAGCATTCTTTAGAAAATTGGTCAAGCGTTGGTTGTGTTGTCCAGGGTAAACCTCTTTTTTCACTTGTTTAGCTTCTTGGGCCATCTCTCTCATTTTAAAGCTAACTTCTCTTATCTGTTCTATTAGGCGAGTGGCTTGAAATTCTTTCAACTGATATTTTTCCTTCCAATACTATGCTTTATGTTCAAATTGATCTCGTTCCTCTCTTAAAACTTGAATTCCTTCACATCGATAATGCATTTGCTGTTTCAAGTCATCTATGAGACCTTGTAGTATTTTTTTTTTCTTTCATAAATTGACTAAGCTCTTCTTCCTTAGATAATAAATTAGACCGAAGCTGTTCTGCATTCTTTCTGGATTTTTCAAGCTCTGTAGTCATTGTGGTGATAGACTTATGCCAGCTTTTAGAGATCTTTTCTTGTTCTCTTTCAAGCCTTTGAGATTTTTTTTTACTTTTATCAGTTTTGTTTTTCCACTCATTAATCTCATGTTGAAGCCTCTTCTTTTCAAGCTCCTATATTTCTTTTTCTTCTTTAAACTTACGCTTCATAATCTTTATTTTCTTAGGAATCTTTTCACAATGAGTGTCTTTTTGGTGGCATGGTCTATTTTCTTTAGGACCAACTTTGCTTGTGACTCGTTGACTTCTCTATATCAGATATTCAAGTGTGGCTTTATCTATATATCCATCACGATCTACTCTTTAAGTCTGCTTCCATGATAATCTCTTTTATCTTTCCCAAAAATTTTGATTCCTCAAAAGAGAATTCCAATTCTTGGAGCCTATGAGTCATTGGGACAAATTGCTTTGATCGTAATTATCGATGAACTAGTGCCAAAACATAGCTTATACCTCTCCAGGGTCCTAAAAATAAAACCCATGGCTTATCACCATATTTGTATAACATGGCTTCTTATGGTATCTATGGAGCTCTTCATATAACCTGAGCATTAATGAGATTTTGCAAAGTCAATACCCACTCTTCTTTGGTCTTTGATTCTAGCTACTCAACATTGCATCATTCTTTAATTGGCCTACTTTTATTACTATAAGTAGGATTAAATTTACCCATAGGATGTTGTAGATGACTTTTTGCCTAAATGTGGAGTAACTATGTACACCTTATAAAGCATCCCTCTCTTCTTCGACAATGACTTAATGATCTAAAGGTCTCTACCATTATAGAATGAACAAGATTGATTTTATTGTCCACTTGCTTGAAAAAGTCAATCACTGATACCTCAATGTGGCCCAAGACCTTTGGAAAGATGATCAAGCTATAAATTGCCAAAACCATCATTCTCATGCCTCGTTCATCCTATAAGTGTTTGATGATGTAATCACGTAAGATTTCCCATAGGATGTAATCACTTTTACCTTTTGTTTGGATATACGAGTTCACATTCTTAGTGGGGACCTCCATCATATAGGTGAGTTTCTTTCGAGATCCAAGTTTTTGACCTAGCCAATAGATTTTGTTTAGATTGGGAAGATGCAACCATAACAATATAGTATACTCTTTGATCGTCGTGGTCATATCTATTTCGTTAAATATGAAACATCTGTATGTAAGATCCCAAAACTAAACTAAAGCTTTTATCAACTGATTTTTCGTAGGCACCTCAAGCAGTGAAGCAATATGACCATATTTTTCCTCGAAAGCCATTTTCCTAGAAGTTGTTGCACAGTGCCAGATTTTAGCTAACTCAGAGATGTCATTTTGTTGAAATCCCAACTTGATTTTTTTTGCCAAAATTTCTTGTTCAGATTCTTTCAAACAATTTCCCATTCTACTTTGGGCTTCTAATGATAAAGCTATCACCATATTGGTCTTTTCACACATGATAAGCTTCGAAGCTGAGAACATCATGATAGTATTTTTGAAGCAAGACTGAAAATCTTCTTACTGATATTGGCATATTGATGAGCACATCCCATATGCAAGTGTTTATGATGATGCGTGATCATGAAACAAAAAGAGAACAGAACAAAATAGGGTTAGTAATCACATTAAAATAAATATTCCCTCATGTGTCCTAATTTAAGGTATAATCTACAAAAATGGTATGGCCCTATCTAAGGTTGGTTTCTTAAGGTTCACTATCTGCATGGTTTGGTAATTAACATAAGCTAAAAAGGTTCCTAAATTGATCCTCACTGTCATCCACTCTAGACTAGTAAAGCTTTCGATCCTCACCCATAATGTGCTACAAACGGAAAGGGTTCAGCTTGAGTGAAAGTATTTCGTTAGCCTAAGCGGAGCCATTATAACCTCACAAAAGCGTAGGTACTCTACTCCCTCCTAAAAAGGAATATATTTGGGAGCTCGGGTATAGGCTTATGCATGAATGCAAATGTGCATGTGTGAGGGAATGTAACAATTATTAATAAAATTAACAATATAATTAGCAATAATATAAAAATAAGTACACTAACATATTAAAACTAAATGAAACCAAAACTTTATTCTAAGATGAGATAAGAAATTAAAATTAAATATCGAAAAGACCATGAAATCAAAATTTGGATGACGTATGTTTAAGTTTTGGATCAACTCTTAGGCAAGTCTCCAGTGGAGTCACCAAGCTATCATAATGATTTTTCATCTAGGGGGACTTGATCGCTAGACTTGGTGAAAATTTTCGGAGTCACCACAAAATTTTATAGGGTGTGATTGGCCACCCAAAATATCATTTTTTAGTAAAAATTTTAAAATTAATTAAAACTCATTAAAAGAAGTTTAGGTCTACAAAATCAGGACTAGATCACAGGAGTACGATTACGAGTGAGGAAGGTATTAGCACCCTCATGTCACCCGTTCAAAGAATGGTACCATTTAAATATGCGTAATCTTATAATTTTGATAACATGGTCTTTTTTATTTAAGTTTAATTTCCTAAAATTTATTTTAAAACATTTTTCTCTATTATGAAATTATCATTATTATTACTATTTCGTGTTCTATAAATTCTCCAATGCTTTGGTGGAATTTATAGAAAATCATTATTTAGAAAATGTTTCGAGAAAATTGACCATTCACAAAATTCTCGAAACTTAGTCATACGATATTTTAATTATTTGTTTTTAAAAAAGGATTTTAGGAATATCCCGAATCTTTGGTGAGTTCCCAAAATTTATTAAACAAACTTTAAGATTATCCCGACTATTTGGTGAAATCCTAAAAATTTTGAACAAGTTTTAAGATGATCTCGATTTTGGCAAGATCCTAAATAAAATCATTTTTTTTATAGTTAAAGGAATTAATTAATTAATCTTTATTATGATTATTTTAAAACATATTATTATTTATTCTTTAATTATTTTTTTTAAATTTAGATTATCCTAACTCACCGATGAAATCTAGATATTAATCTCTTATTTGAAGAAAATTAAACTCTTTCAATTTTCTATAGTTTTTTAAAAAATTTAGATTATCCCGACTCACCGGTAAAATCTAAATATTAATCTCTTGTTTGAAGAAAATTGAACTCTTTCAATTTTTTATATATTTTTTTAAAAAATTCAAGATATCAATTATTATTAATTTCATTTTTTATTTTTTATTATTGTTTTACATTGTTTAAATCAATCTTTATTTTAGTAAAAATAATTTTGGATTATCCCAACTCTATGATGAAATCCAAAAAATTATTTTTACTTGCAATAATTAACAAGAACTAAACTCTTTTAGCTTTCTCTAACAATTATATTTAAAAGATTCATTTGAACAATTTATTATTTTATTTATCATTTTATACTTATTCTTTTAGCAATTTTTTTTTAAAATTATCCCAACACTTTGGTGAAATTTAACTAATATTTTTGCTTGTAATAAAATTTATTTCCTTTAAGTAGTTATTATTCTTAAATTTTTTATTTATATTTTTTTAGGTTTTTATTTTATTTCAGTTTTATTTTTTTCTATTTATTTATTTGTTTCTAAAAAATTATTACTAATAATAATGAAAAATAACAATAATAGTAATAACATCATAAAAAAAGAACATAAAAAATAATAAAAAAATCAACATAAAAAAATCAAAATCAAAACAAAAAATAAAAAGAAAAAGAAAAGGAAAAACCTGCGAAACGAGACGAGTTAGCCCATGGGTCGGGTTCGGTCCAGACGCCCAAAACGACATTGTTTTAGGGAGCCTATAAAAGGCCTGTTTTAGCTTTTTTTTTAATTTTTTTCTTTCCCCTCTCTCTACCCTAGAGCTTCTCTCTCTAAACCCAAACCCCCTCTCACTGGTCGTTATAAAACCTAGTTTACGGTCGATTGCCGCTGTGCACTAGTGGTCGAAAACTTCAACCGACGTTGAAATATTCAAAAATTTCTAGATTCTAGTGATAAACTCAGATTTTGATCGTCGAAAAATTTAAATGGTCACCGAAAAATTCAAACGATCATTGAAAAATTCAAATGATCACCAAAAAATTCAAATTTTTTCAAATTTCGGTGACCCAAAAAAAATCCAAAAAAATTTTAAAAAATTCCTTAGTGATCCTTTTCACTTTCTAATCACCTTTCCAAGCCCAGATTTTGCAAAAAAAAAAAAAAAAATCTGCAACTTCCTAGATCGAGAATTTCATTCTCAAGAATTTTTTTTATCTATTTACTGTTGGGTTTTTTTTATTGCGTGTGTTCCTTTCTATTGTTCTTCTCTTCTCCCTTGCAGAGATTAGCTCTATTTATAGAGCTTCTAAAATTCAAGATCCCAAATCTTCTGGGATCTTTTTGTGGAAAATTTGGATGTTTATTCGGTGACTTTTGGTCACCAGATTTCATGCTACCATGTTAGGCTATGTCGGGAAGAAAAATGAACCTTTTGGCAGCTTGATTTCAGGTACCAGAGTTGAAATCAAAGTTTTTTTTTATTTTTTTTTCTTTTTTTTAAAGGATTAATAATAATAATAATAATAATATAAACAAAATTATATTTAAATAATAATAAAAAAAGAAGAACTAAATTGGTGCCTGTATTGATAATTTAAAACAAATCTTTTTTTTATTCTCATAGACAGTGTTATGACATGAATTATTTTCATTCACAGTATAAACAAACAATTAAGATGTTTATATGGAAAAATGCTTTCCTACAACGACCTTAATTGCCGTATGTTAAATTTTTCTTCCTTCTTGAAGATATTGTTCTGACAATATGAACGTTCTTACGTCTAATTGTGAAGCAAAATAGCCTATAATTTATATATCAAATAAGACCTTTGTATATATGAAACACCTTATTCGATGTCTTCATCATGTTTTAATAACCAATACGTTTTTTATTTATATTTCAATAGATCTCAGCTAATAGCATTCACTTTTCTCTTTGAACTAATTTGACCTTTAACATTCATCATTTAATCTTCATCCAGTTAAATTTATCTTCATTTTTTACACAAAATGGTGTGTATACTCTCTAATTGATCTTTTATAATTGATGTTGCCTTTTAATGTTTTTATTTATCATTTTTTTAGATGTCATTTAAATTTGGATTTATGTTTATAATATAAACGCCTTTTTTGTGGTTAATTTGTTTTAGCTCTTTCTAATATTCCAATGTTTTGTTTCTTATTTATATTTTATTTGATGATGTTTGATAGATTTCATCTACCATATGCCAAGATCTGCTTTCCATTTATGTTTTCAACTTTAACGATATTCTTTTTTCTAAACAGTTATAGCTAGTTTATCACTAAAAAGGAAGATGCAATTGGTTACATTGCTTTTAATGCATTTGAAATAGATGGAGACTTTGTTTCATATGTTATGTTTTGTTACTGTAACTTTATTAAATATGAATGTTAGAAAATTACATAGACTATCTTATGGTGGAACATCTTATGATAGGCTACATATTAGAGAGCAATGGTCTTTGAAAGTTATAGATAATGTCTAAATAATACTAGAATTTACAGAAGAGCTTTTGCAAAATTATGTCATTTGCTTAAAATTGAAGAAGGTTACAGTCATCTAGACATATGTCAATAGAAGAACTAGCAATTAGCTTTCTCCACATCATTGCCTATCATGCAAAAAATAAGGTTATAAAGCATCAAGTGGCTAGATCTAGAAAGAGGATTAGTAGACAATTCCATTCTATGTTGAATTTTATTTTAAGATTGCATAGCTGTTGTTTAAAAAAACTTAAACTGATATAAAAAAATTCAATAAATAATAGATAGAAATGGTTTAAGGGTTGTTTGGTTGCCTTAGATAGGACATTCATCAAAGTCAATGTAGACGTAATTGATAGGCCAAAATACAAGACTAGGAAATATGAAATTGCTACCAATGTCGTTGGTGTTTGCACCCCAAATATGCAATTCATATATGTTCTACCTGGATGGGAGGTTCTGTAGCAGATGGCAAAGTACCAAGGGATGCCATTACACATAAGAATAGGTTTTGAAGATCCCATAAGGTATTATTTTTATTATGTTCATGTAATGTTAATCACGAAACACTTTTTTTCCATATTATTAATGTTGTTAAGCGGACAACAGGTAATTACTATTTGTGTGATGTCAGTTACATATATAAGAAAAGATTATTGGTACCTTATAAAGGTTAATGATACCATCTTAGTGCTTAGAGGGTAGGACTCTAACCGATGACCATGTAAGAATACTTCAATATAAAACACTTTAATGCAGGAAATTGTATCGAGAGATATTTTGGAATATTGAAAGCTAGATGGACAATTTTAAAGGAGAAGTTATTTTATTCAATTCAGACACAGTGTAGAATCATTTTTGCTTGTTGTTTTCTTTATAATTTTATTAGGTCTAAGATGATTATTTACCCTATTGAAGACAATGTTGCTGAAGAAAGTATTAGCCAACTAGATCAATCTAAATATCAAGATTTGATTATGCATGTTGAACCATTTGATTCTTAGACTTAGTTTAGAGATAATCTAGCTAATGAGATGTTCACCAATTGGTTGCAATCCCAAGGATAATAACATTATAGAAATATTTTGTATGTTATAATTTGTTTACCTAATGGTTTTTATTGTACGTACCATATGGTTAAGTGTAGAATTTGCTTTATATTAATATTGAATATATGTTTACATTATATATATTTTTTATTCTTAAGTGTTCAACGTATATTACAATTTGGAGTACACACTTTTTTGTTTTCTTTCCATGATTATTTGTTTATTTCATTCCCTTCATTATTTTTAATTTACTGTGTTGATATTGTTTCATAATGTCTAACCATGTGATTAGGAATTGAACATGTTTTCTTCGTGTGCCAATCTATCACAATCCATTCAAGGCTAATCCAAAAGAAAAGTGGATAGTTCAGGCGTTGATAACCATTCATGGACTTGAATTAAAGATTTCTATCTTGTTTAATGCCTACATTCTTTAGCTGAAGATCCTAGATGAAAAACGGATAATGGGACATTTTATTTCAGATATCTAGGTATATTGAATGAATTCTGGAATAACTCATTCCTACTTTACAACTTAAAACCACTCTCCACATTGAATCCAGAGTTAAGCTGTTTAAGAGACAATATCACACAATTTGTGATATGAAAAATTTTAGTGAATTTGGGTGTAATGATCAGGAAAAATGTATCCTAGATGAGAAAGAAGATTTTGATGAGTGGGTTTGGGTAAGTCTTTTAGGATTATATTATGGCTTATCTAACTTTTTTCTATTTTTTTTCTATGGGTTTTATTTTATTTGTATTTGCTTGAACTTTTACCAATCACACCCACATACTAAAGGTTTAAGGAATAAACTTTTCCCATTTTTTGATGATTTTAAAGTGATTTTTGGATATGATAAGGCAATCGATCAAAGAGCCAAAACAGCAGCCAATGCAATTGAATCATTGAATGCTAATGAAGATGCTTACTTCTCTTCAAAGTTCGATATCCATGTCGAAAGAAATGTGGAAAGCAAAGAAGATGAAAAAAAAATTGCTTCTGTTGCTCCAACAATGCTGGGATGACATTATCAGGCAAGAAACGTTCTAGGAGAGAGAAAAGACCAATCATTGAATTGTTGATTAGATTGGCAAAATTGGTGCTTCATATGATAGGGCAGTGAATGTGATGGAAGATATTTTAGCTTACTTCCAGACAAAAGTTGAGAATACAAATAGAAGAAAATCACTTTTCAATGAAATAATGCAACTCAACAAATTCACGCCTAATGAAATAATCACTGTTGGTGAGTATATATTGATAGAAAATCACAAAGTTGAGTTTTTCTATACTCTACCAGCTGTATTTAGAAGTAATTACATCATAAAATAGTTAAATGAATGTAATGCATATTGCCCATCGTTTGACTTTCCCCATCCTAGACACATGTAGACCATACTAAATTTTCATATAGATTCATACAATAATTTTGTAAACCTATTTATTTAATTAAGGCAAGAAGGGGAATGATGTAAATATGGAATTTGTATGGCATGTTATACATTGGTTTATTTATAACGAATCATCAAACTTATGTGAATCAAATACATATTTGTAATACAACAAATTTCATATTTATATTTAGAAAACAAAACATTGTAATACTTCAATATGACCCTACAATTTGGATTTATATCTGATAACATTGGCATATAAGAATATGAATTTTTGATGGTCAACATTGTATGTGTCTTCATATAATGCAAATAATATAAAATAAATTTATACCAATAAAATAAACCAATAAACTAATCGAAAATAACAAATATCTAATCATATTTCCTTTATAAGAAAAATTAGATTAGTGTAATGCATATATTTACAGCCAATCAACATTCTCCAACATCAAGGTTTAGCGAATGATAATACATAATAGACCACTGTTAAAGGACTTCATCAAGTTCATATTTCATGAAACTTCCCTTATTCTCTCACTATAAAAAAATCAGAAATCAATGTTATTAAACTTGCACAACTTTAAGTTTTTTTATTGATAGATATTACATTATATGAAATTGATACTAACCTTGAATAGTGTGCTCATAAAATCATATAAAACTATCTCCCCCATAAAACAAAAGACATAATATCCACATTCAATAACTTCTAGTTGATGAGGTACCTAAAAAATAAATTTGAGTGGGTTGGTAAACATTTATCTAAACAAACTCAGCATAAAAGAATATATTTCACACTTACCGATAATGACACCCAATTTATCTTTCTATTCTTATCAATTGTAGCTATT